>NC_056732.1:1497570354-1497575354 GCF_019279795.1 Protopterus annectens | reverse complement strand
GTACAGATTGAAGGTTTTAACGGAGACCATGATGAGGTTTTCGACCAAGAATATCCACACTTACGTAGGTCTAAAAGAATTTTAAATCGTGACAGGAACAGACAGAATTTTTTAAGGGAACAATAAACCCCCAGAGCGGTCCCAGGAGGTTTTGGAACAACAAGAACCACAACAGATACTGAGTAATAAAATACCCCCCAGTGGTGTTATTTCCAGTTTCAATGGCAAACTTTTGAGCTTAAATGGTTTCAATATTTTTAATTACACAGAACAACCAGTTATGGCTACCCATTTTTCTTTATTTGAAAAAGGACTTACATTTGTTCCTGCTAGGAAGCCGGACATAGTGGGGGTTATGACTGAACTGAAACTTTATACTAGAAAGCTCAACCTGTGTTTATTTTTTCAAGACACAGGGGAACAAGTAGGTTTAGGAAAATAAGTTTGTTTAACCCCCCCCCCCTTTGCACCCTGTTTTAGCTCATTATGAGAAAGTTTGCACTAGGGAAATATTTTATGAATTCCATAGTCACAAAGAAAAGTTCCATAACCTTACTAAGGATGAAGCGACACTCCTTAATCAGTTAAGAGGTACTGACACTATGTGTGTCATGAAGCCAGACAAGGGGAAAGGAGTATTCCTGGCAGACAAAATTGACTACATCAATGACATCACTAATATGTTGCAGGATATTAAGTACAAGGTGACATCCTTGAATGAGATTAACATTTCCCATAGAAGGGTACAGTTGTTTTTGGAGGACAGTTTATTACAGGGGGTGATTAATGAAGAGTTGTTTAATTTCTTACAGAATAAACATCCTTATATCCCCACTATCTTCGGCATACCTAAAGTACACAAAAATGTGTTACAACCCCCTTACAGACTTATAGTGGTAGCACAAAACAGTTCCACCTATTCACTAGGGGTGTTTGTTGATCGGCCTCTCAAGGATACATTGTCCAGAATAGACTATATACTATCCGACTCCTGGGACTTTTTGTCCCGGATACAAAATGAATTTTTTGAAGAAACTACAGGATTCTCAACTATTGATGTAGCTGATTTGTTTGGGTCCATTCCTCATGACACTGGACTTGAATTATTCCAAGAGGCTTTGTTGGAATATAGTGACTTGAATACCAACATGATTAATCTAGTTATGGAATTAATGGAATTAGTCCTTAACAATAACTATTTTGTTTTTGAGGAGGAATATTATAGGCAGTCAAAAGGAGTTGCCATGGGGTCGAGTTGTGCCCTGATGTATGCAAACCTGGTTATGACAATGTGGGAAAAACATTTTATCTTTGGATCTGATTTTGCAAACAACTGGTTACTGTACTTGTGATACGTTGATGATGTTTTTATTTTGTGGAAGGGACAATTTGTAGTAGCTGACAATTTTGTTGACTACATCAATAATATATGTGATTACCTTAAATTTTCACACACTTATGATTCCACTACTATTAATTATTTAGACCTTAATATTACTAGGGACGTAAATACAAACACATTCATATCCAAGGTTTATCGCAAACCAGCATACTCAAATAGTTTTTTTAAGTTACAAGAGTCATCACCCCTTTTATGTAAAGAAGAATCTTGTGAGAGGTCAAATGATTAGGGAGGCTCGTATGTGTTCAACCCTGGATTGTTTGAAGAGGGAACTAGGTCAGTTAATTCAAATGTTTACTGACAGAGGTTACTGGGAGACTGGGTTCATGAACTGGGTATGGACTTTCTGAGTGGGTGGGGTACTAGATACACCCCTTTGTCGGGGGTGCCATATCAATTCTCTTCTCGCTAATTCCTGGCAGACAAAATTCCTGAAATAAACAACCTTTCTCAGTGGTTAGTTCCACTCACTCACATTCCATGGTTACCCATTACAGTTCCTTCAGTCACAAGATTAGGGACATTCTCAATAACAACTGGGTTATTTTGGAGGGCAACGAGGACCCGATTCAGTCCCTTGGTAAAGGACCATCATTTTCATATAAGTTAGGACACAATATGAAACATCTCCTGGAAAATCCCCTTTTAAATATGAAGGAAAGAAGGAGAACAAAGAAATGTGGTAGATGTAACCAGTGTCCACTTATTTTGGAAAATATAGAAATAATGATAGGTGACCCGCCACAGAGAATTTACTTGGCAGGGGGGAACTGTCAAACCAAGGGTTTAGTTTATGTAAGTGTTTGTCAGGGGTGTAATATGTTTTACATAGGCAAAACTGAAAGACCCCTGAGAAAAATGATTTACGAACACTCATATGTTATGGAAACTCATAACCACAACAACAATGCTTTGCACAGACATGCACTGAAATGTGACAACTTTACAGGATACAAGTTTGGCATTTTAGAATTGGTCAGATACAATGAGAGGGGAGGAGACTGGTGTAATGAATTAGCGAGAAGGGAATTGATGTGGCAGTTGTCACTAAATGCCACCCAACCACCAGGTATCAATGACCACTTATCTTTGGTGCCTGTACTGAAACAAAGGGCACTTAACTTATAGAAGTATTTTGTAAGGTTTGAAAAACAAATTAGCTAGAAAGTAAAGAATATACATAAAACACACATTCCTTTACAAATATACCATCAAGTGTAATTCTCACTTTTCAGTTTTAACCTGTTCCTTTAAAATGTTAATTGATTTTAAATGTTAATTGATTTTGATTAAGCAACTATTTATACCATGATGCAATGCTTTTCTATGGTTTTGAAAAAGTCTGTGAATAGATCAGACGAAAGCTCTTACCTTAATTTCTGCATTGAATATTTATGCAATGGATGGTTTTACTTTACCGATTTTATGTACCACTACAACAACTGTTTGGTGTAATTTTAAAGACTTTGCTGAACTTGTTTGCCATTAAATTGCTGAGTGAACGTTTGGCCTGGTTTGTTCTTCTGGGTGCTTGAGTCAGTTACAGGAGTGCTTTTGTGTTACTAGTGGATTTTACACTCCTGCAAGCTCTCTTTTTATTTGTTCCCACATATATATATATATATGTGTGTGTGTGTGTGTGTGTGTGTGTGTGTGTGTGTGTGTGTGTGTGTGTGTGTGTGTGTGTGTGTGTGTGTTTGTATATACAAAAATAGTAAAACCAGCAGGATCACCACAGCTTCAAGCATAAACGAACATTTATTTCAAAAGTAAAACAAACAATAACGTAAATACAAGATAAGTGGTTTTGGGTACTAAGACCCTTCCTCAGATCCATCATACAACTGTTACAAACAGGTATTTAAAATATCAAATGACTAATTAAAATCAAGTAAATATTAAGTGCCAAAAAATATATAACCAATCATTGTATATAAACTTCCTGAACACAATTTAATTGGAGGAGATAAAATATAACATTTTAATCCCATTAATCTAGTACCAATCATCAAAAAGGCAAGTACCTTCACTCAAATGAAAGCCGGACATCAGTTTCCAATAAAAATCCGAGATAAACATTCCATAAGCCAATGGCTATATTGTTAATAATAGCCAATCATTAAACTAATGTTAAAGACCACTATCATTAAATAAGTATAAAGAACTATGTGTTAACAATGTTAAAAGAACAAGATCACCATTAGCAAAAAACATTTGAGACAGTGGGATATAAAACTAAAAGATGTGTTTATAGAATCATATTCGTGGATCAGATATTTATCCACTGTCTGTTGATCTAAAACGTTTCTGCTTTCCATCGACTAGAAGTTAAATACCATCATCCAATTGTAATTCAGACAAAACATTCCATGAAACAATGGCTGTATAGCTAATGAAACTCATTCATTGGAAGCTACTAAGTTCAAGCTCCTATAAAAAAACATATGTAAATGCTGTGTAAATGCAATGACCAAATAGCATAATACAGTAATTTATGTAATCAATAGCCAGTACCTCAGCTCTTACTACACTATCAGTGAGCAAAACGTTACTACACTGTAGTGAGCAAAAAGTAAATATAGTTATCCAAAGTAGTTCTAGTCATCCACAATAGTTCGAATGAAACATGCCATATGCCAGTAACTACTCTACTACCAAAAAACGATTGGAAAATACTGCATTTAAGTTCGTATGGAAACGATGCTAAATAAAAAGACCCTTAACATTGATGCATTGACCAGTAGCATAGTATCTTCTTTTTACCAATTGACAGCCAACTTTGCAATTATTGTAACGGTAAGGGTCTTTATATATATATATATATATATATATATATATATATATATATATATATATATATAGAGCATTGTTTTTATATAGCATAATTTCCATACAAACTTAAATGCAGTATTTTCCAGATGTTTTTTGGTAGCAGAAACTTACATGTCCTTGTTACATAAGAAAATATAAACTGCCACCTATGTGCGAATGTAATCAAGGGTAATAAAAGTACAAAGCCAATAAAATAGGTGAAGACAAAATTCAAACAAACCCTAAACAACTTAGTAAAATAGAGATCAAAGGCAGGAAAGTAGCTCAGGGGTCACCTAAGCCAACACAGTGCTCATTTAATATTAAGTGTTTCATTAATCCCTGGGAAAGAGTCAGCATTTAGAAGTAACTGTCACTTTAGTTCACGTACTTCTAACAGAGTGTCTGTGTCCCCATAGAAAACATCAACCTGTTCTAACACTATGAATTAAAATTTTCGGAACCCTGTGCAGTACAAACTGTGTTTACGCAACGTATTTTTCAAGTCCCTGTTGCGGATAGTTCAGACAATGTTCTTTTATTCTGTTGAAAAGTTTCCAAGAGGTTTTACCTATGTAGAAATTACTACAAGTGTCACATACGCCTGCATAAAGAACATTCGAGCTATGGCAATCAAATCATCTTCAGTGAATAACTGTGAAATTGCAATTTTGTAAAACAAAGTCTGTATCTTTGTGAATGTAATTGCAAACAATACAAGAGCGGCAGGGAAACATACCTGGTGTGTTATCGGCATTTACTGTTTGTTCAAGCAAAAAAGGTTAAT
>NC_056732.1:1497455354-1497565354 GCF_019279795.1 Protopterus annectens | reverse complement strand
CCTTTCCACACTCTATGGCGATCTCGCTGTATGTTTCGAAGTTCTGACACTTTGAAAATTCAAGTTCGACCTTTAGTGCTTCGAAATTGTCAGACTTCAACATTATGATATAGACCCTAGCATGCATATATATATATATATATATATATATATATATATATATATATATATATATATATATATATATATATATGGATCTAGGATGTTTGCTCGACTGAGCAAATGACCGAAATCCAAACGGCCAGGCATACTTACGTGAAAGTGCTTTTCACCAAAGAAGCACTTTCGTGTAAGTATGACTGTTGCCGAGGCCGTACTACAGTGCAGGCAAGGCAAATTTCCCTTTTCCCCACTGTAGTGCGGTCTTGGAGGGAGAATATTAAAGTAGGGGGGTGTGGGAGGCACAGCCCCCCACATGGGGTATTCTGGGGGGCGAAGCCCCCCTGTTAAAATGTAAATGTAGTGTTTTTTTTTTTTTCACACGCTTTAACGAAAGCGCTTTTTCGATAAAAGCGCTTTCGTTAAAGTGTGTCCGAGTTTCAAATGTTCTAAATCCATATATATATATATATATATATATATATATATATATATATCTATATATATATAGATAGATATTTGTACGTGTATATATATTCTGATGAGACATTGGACCAAGATCCTGTCTGCCTGAAATGATGGTAGCTCAAGTTAGTGTAATAGATTCCCAAGGCATTTATGAAAAATAAAGTAGGGGATTCTTCCTTGTGTCTTGGCCAAATTTCCCCAAGTCAGCATGAATACACCTGTGGTCTCCCATGAAATTAGAATAAATAGACAGAGAAATAGGCAGAGAGAGGCTGAGAGAGAGAGAGAGAGAGAGAGAGAGAGAGAGAGATACAGATGTAGGAAAATAAACAAGTAAATGAATAAAATCAATCAATAAGTAAATAAATGCAGACAGTTTAAGGTCTCACAAGTCCAGCTAATACCATGTCTTTGATATATGAGAGAAAAAAAGATTTCACTTAGGGTGGTCATGCAGATTTCATACAGAAGGAACCCTAGCACAAAGCCATCCCAGAAAACACAAGCTCTGGAGTTCATTAACAATCGTACACCATGTTTACGTGTTAGCTCGATGAGCAGCAGAGCTAATCGCATATGCATGCTGCTCATCATGCTTAAATGAATGCACTCACCTTTACATGGCCAGCAAAACTGCTGGCAGCCATGAAAAAGAGCTGAACAATGCAAGCACACACAGTAAACAAACAAGCGTGCCTATGGGCAAACATATTATGTGTGCTTGTGTGGACGGAGGCCAAACTAATGAAGGGCAACTACAATAAAACCAGTAACAGGAACAGAAAGTGTTCTTGGTTGTAGTTTAAATTTGGTGGCTTTTGCAGTGCCCGCCCCACTGTAGATTTGATCTAGGACACTCCCCCAGTCCCATCTGTTTACCGCATTCTACCTAATAAACCCTTTTTGCACTTGCTTTTAGTCCTTTTTAATTTAATTACATTTTTTCAAACTGTGTGTGGACTAATATTGCTACATACTCAAGTGTGCCAGCTTGCACTGCATGTGAATTGTTTTTACTACTGTTTTTGCTACTTTTCTGAAAAAAAAAATTGTAAGCCTGTTTCCTACCTTTCCTGTAATTAGTGTTCCAGATACAGATTTGCTGTTTCCAGGACTGTTTGTAAGCTTCTGAGCCCCCCAAGCCTTTCTGTGTTGGAGGGAAGCCTTCTAACATATCAGTGGGAGTGGTAAGCATTGGGTAACCTGTCTACACATAGGGAGTGGTTCTGGTCCAGAATTTGTAGTTATTGGCCATTTGGGCGGTCTTCCATCTCTCTCAGCTTTCTGATTTGAAGGCCTGCATTTGCACTTGTTTCTGTCCTGTAACTCCTGTGCCCATCTCATTTGCTCACTCAAAAAAAAAAAAAAAAAAAAAATGTATCTGCTTTTACTGTATTTGTGTTTCTTCCTACTCTATTTTGCTTTTGCGTCATCTTAATAGTACTCAATTGTATTTATTACTGCTTGGTGTAACTCATTCTAAGCCTTTTAGTTTAAGCACTTGGGCTTCAAACCAGTTGTTTTACATTAAGAAGGTTTGTGGTCTGCACTGTAGTGGCAGAACAGGTAGCTTACATCCTTCTAAGTTGGGAACTGCTGATTGAGGGCTCAGTGTCTGTTATTCTAAAAGTGTATTAATTCTGGTTTAAGCACTTGGGCTTCAGGCCAGTTATTTTACATTAAGAGGGTTTGTGGTCTGCACTCTTGTGGGAGGAGAGGCTGGACTCTGCCCTTCTGAGCTGGGAATTTCTGGTTAAAGGCTTATAGTGCCTGCATATTTGAACTGCTTCTTACTGAAATTGGTACACCTTGTTTTCTGTAGCATAGACTAGATCCAGGCCTGCTGAATCTAGCTTTGTTTGTATAACTTGAGCACTAATCCAGGCATTCTTTAAAGTATTCAACTGTATTTATTACTGCTTGGTAGTAACTTGGTTAAAGTGTAGCTATCATTCTAAGTCTTTTGGATTAAGCACTTGGGCCTCAGACCAGTTGTTTTACATTAGGAAGGTTTGTGGCTTGCACTGTGGTGGCAGGACAGGTAGCTTACATCCTTCTAAGTTGGGAACTGCTGATTGAGGGCTCAGTGTCTGTTATTCTAAAAGTGTATTAGTTCTGGTTTAAGCCCTTGGGCTTCAGGCCAGTTATTTTACATTAAGAAGGTTCATGGTCTGCACTCTTGTGGAAGGAGAGGCTGGACTCTGCCCTTCTGAGCTGGGAATTTCTGGTTAAAAGCTTATAGTGCCTGCATATTTGAACTGTTTCTTACTGAAATTGGTACACCTTGTTTGCTGTAGCATAGACTAGATCCAGGCCTGCTGAATCTAGCTTTGTTTGTATGCTTGTTGTTTGTTTGCTTGTTATTTCCCTGAAACGCTAATTCCACCTAAAACGCGGCTTTTCAGCACTTCTGTGGATCCCTAGTGATATCTGCATTGCTTACTGTACTTATTTCCTTGTTTCACTTGAAAGAAAGTTACTGTTTGTCGTTTTTGCATTTAAGTTCCCTGTAACACATTGCATTTAAGTTACCTGGCAATTGCTCACTAAAGCAATTATATAAGTCAGCACTAAAAAATTAAAAGCACTACACCCTCACAAACTCCCCTTGAGTACCTTGCTCCCCATTGGCCCTTTTTTCAATTATAAAGGAATTCCCAATACTATTCTAGCATGTCCAAAGGTCAGTTGTCAATCTCCTCTCCGGTCCAGCTGGTGAATCTGGGAATCTTGAGGCAATGTTACAACTGCCTCATGTACACAGACAGCCCTCTCCTCCTCCCAACAAATTCCAACACATGTGAGAGATGTAACCATATAGCCAAACTGGAGGCTAAGCTCTCTCAACTCAGCACTGGCATAACCAGTCAGGAGGAGAAGGAAACCACACTCACTACAATTCCAGTCTCACATAGACCTACCATGACAGCAAACCAAAGACATAAACACACAAAAACATACTCAGAGGCTCTAAATAAAAATCTGCCTAAGCAGCAGAGACCTCCAAAGCAGACACCCAAGCAACCGCTACCCCAAAACAAAACATGTGCAACACATAGCTCACAAAGCCAGTGTGCCGAACTGTCACAGCCCTTAAGGCTAAACAACACACCTGATACACTTGTAATAGGTGACTCTATCATCAGGCACACTGACATCCCGCTCACCAGGCTGAACAAGGAGAAGGTCACGGTGAGATGCTTGTCAGGCGCTAGGATCCGCCACATAACGCAAGCACTCAGGTCACTCCAAGCCAAGTACAAATATGACTCGGTCATTGTCCATGCTGGTGTGAATGACCTGAGACATACTTCCCTGGACTACATGAAAAGAGACATAGAGAAGCTCTCTGAGCATGTAGCCCAGGCCGGTATGACCCTGACCTTGAGTAGCATCTTACCCTCACCAAGAATGATGCCACAATATGAAGACAAGATGATCAATTTCAACAATTGGCTTAAGTATTGGTGTCATTCAAAGGGGATCCAATGCCTGTCAGCCTGGGATGACACGCTCGACAAGCCATGATGCTTCACTAGGGACGGCTTGCACCTGTCACCCCTGGGCTTTCGGATATTGGCAAAGGCTCTTGCTTCCCCCATAGTGCCTTTTTTAGGCAAGGCTCAAAAGACAAACCCACCTCCATAGGTATCACAAGGGATAAGAAACTAAGAGTAATGCTACTCAACGCCAGAAGTCTAAACCTCAAGATGCACGCACTTGAAACTCTCCTTAGTATGGAGAACATCGATATCTGTGCAGTAACAAAAACCTGGTTCAAGGCTCCCGAGAGCACCCCGGCACTACCAGGTTATACCTCATACCATGCTTTTCGCCCCCAAAACTTGGACCGAACCACAAAAGGAGGGGGAGTATCAGTATTCGTCAAAGATACCCACACCTCCAGGTTGGTGGCACAGCATGAAGCATCAGAGACTATCCATGTGCAACTAACAGTGGGTAAAACTGCCTTCAAGTTTATAGCCTGCTACAGACCTCCCTCCCAAACCCAGGAACCCCACTCGGCCTTCCTGAGAACACTGGAAAATATGAAGGTCTCTCCAAACACCATTATATTGGGCGACTTCAACTACCCAAACATAGACTGGGAGCATTACTCTAGCTCCAACACCCTAGCCCAAAGGTTCCTAGAATTTATAAACTCAAATGTTATGGAACAAGTTGTTACCACTCCCACAAGAGGAAAAAACATACTGGACCTGATCATCACCAACATGGGGGCTCTGTGCTTCAGACCAGAAGTGTATCCCTCATTGGTAAGATCAGACCATAAACTAATCTCACTGGATATTCACATCCCGACCCTACCCCCTGCCCAGAAAACCACAGTGAAAAACTTCTCTAAAGCAAGTTTCACACTCCTTAAAACCGAGGTGGAATTCTTCAAAGCCCCTGAGCCTGTGGAAAATACGGCCCAGACCACAGAATCCTTTATAAACGCATTCTATGAACACCTTCAGGAATGCATGGATCATGCAATCCCAAATAAAACCAAGACCCAATCCCCCAAAGGCAGACGTCCTGTCTGGTGGACCCCAGCCATAAACAAACTATACAATAGAAGGAGGAAGCTACTACATGATAGAGCAAAATCCCAAAAAGGGAAGGCATCTCTGATCAGTATTAGCAAAAAACTACGGGCACTCATAAAATCGTCTAAGGCCAGTTTAGAGAGAAAAATTGCACAAGGACACTAAGGATAATCACAAGACTTTCTTTAGTCATGTTAGGAACCTGGGAGGGAATTCCCAGATATGCTCAGAATTAGTCCAAAATAACAAAAAATACATCGAACCCACAGACATTGCCAACATCCTAGCTGACAGGTTCAGCGCAAACTTCTCCCCCCCTCCCCACCAAAAGGGCAAATATCTATCCCAGCAGAGTGCTGCCCCCCTGACATCTCAGATGCTCAGGTAAGAGCCGCCCTCTCCAAAGCAAAAAAACACAGCATCAATGGGACCAGATGGTGTCCTGGGCTGCGTCCTACATGAACTCCAAGAAGAGCTAAACCCAAACATAAAGCTACTGTTCAATCTCAGCCTTACTACAGGATATGTACCCAAAGAGTGGCATACAGCAACAGTGGTCCCTCTCCACAAAGATGGTGCCTCAACGGATCCTGGAAACTATCGCCCCATAAGCCTGACTAGCTTGGTCTGCAAAGCTATGAAAAGGATCATCATGAACCTCATAAATAAAGATATTGGGGACCTACAGACACTGGATCCTACCCAGTTCGGCTTCGTTAAGGGCAGATCCTGCCTCTTAAACCTGGTTGATTTCTTTGAAACAGTCACCAAGGCCATTGACGAGGGGAAGGTGGTCCACACAGCCTACCTGGACCTTGCAAAGCCTTGATACAATACCCCACTCGGGCATTATAGATAAGCTCACCAGCTTAAATATAAACCCCTATGTCACTAGATGGGTTGCAAACTGGCTCAAGGACAGAACCCACATGGTTAGAATTGCTGGAGCCATGTCAGACTCCAAACCAGTTACAAGTGGCGTCCCACAAGGCTCAGTCCTGGGACCTCTCTTTTTCGGTATATATTTCTCGGAGGTACAGGCCAACACGGAAGGACTGTGGCTGACCAAGTTCGCAGATGACTGCAAACTGGGCGCCATAATCAACTCTCTAGCCGACACAAGCATCCTCCAAAAGGGCCTCATAGAAACAGACAACTGGTGCCAGAGCCATGGCCTCAAGCTAAACGCCAAAAAGTGTATAGTCATCCCCTTTGGCAAAAACAAAGTGCCCACAAATTACCACATAGGTGGTAATCCATTAAGTACAGAAGAAGTAATTAGGGACCTGGGGACCCAAGTTGATAACAATCTCTCATTTGACAACCACGTGGCCAAAGTGGTTAGAAAAACATTTTATATAGCCCACCTAATCATGAAGGGATTCACATCTAGATCAGGGAGGTCATCATGCCTCTTTACTCATCCCTCATCAGGCCCATAATTGAGTACAATGCCCCTTTTGGGATGTACCTTACCAGACACCTGCAGCAACTGGAAAGACCCCAAAAGTACCTCACCAAGAGGATCAAAGGGCTCAAACAGATGCCATATGCTGCCCGTTTAAAGAAACTCCAGCTCTACTCAGTGGCATACCGCCTGCTCAGAGGCGATCTGTGCCTGACGTATAAAGCCATGTCCAACCCGGAATTAATGGACATGCTGCACCTCAGAAAATCCAAATCCCATCGAGCTACACGCTCGAGAGACTTGAACCTCAGAACTGAAATAAATAGGACATGCTGGAGGGACAGATTCATAACCCAGAGGCTCCCTTCACTCTGGAATAAAATCCCAGTCCAGGTTAGGCAGAGTCCCTCATTGACTCTCTTCAAGAGGAATCTTGATGAGTGGATGGGAGATCGTAGGTTTACCCTGGGTATCACTTCTGTGTCACTGTTAGACAGAGGCACAGTATACTAACCTTGAAAAAGGGCATAGCAAAATTAATTTAAAATGGGTGGCGAAAGCCAAACACACTCTGGCTAGGCTTATAAATGCCCAAGGGCAGATAGCCTAGTATGAACCTATGAACGTATGAACCTATGAACTGAGGACAAGTAGCACAGAAATCAAAGACATGAATACAGAAATATGTAAGAGGGGAGGTTAAATGGCAAGGGCAACTGCAATAAAAGGGTTACCAGGCAGGGAGGGTGTACTGAGGTTAATGTGCACAGAAATCAATGATATTTATGTATAAATATGTAAAAGGGGAGGGCAAATGTTCATATTGTATTAAGGTAATTTATTTAAATGTGTTTATGTCTTAAAAACATTTTGTAATAATAAAATTATACAACATGTATGTCATAATAATTAATGGTGGTCACAATTCCTGAGCAAATATAAGTAAATAGAAAGACATGATAGCATAGGATGTGAGAGTTGCACAAAGTAACAATGTAAGAGAGGGGAGAAAATGACATAATAATAATGTGATTAGCATGCTGACTTGACATGACAACAAGCACACGACATACACTGGGGACATTTGCATAGCCTGCATTTCGTCAACAGAATATGTTGGAAAATAAGAATGACTCATAACTCACAGTCTCCTTTTGCAAGAATGTAACTCATGCCGTCAGTGTTAGCACTGAACTGTGTATTAACTGGCTACGCCACAGAAATAAGTCTAACACATGTATGAGGAGTATCAGCCTCAAAAGTAATTATGTACTCTCATGTTGTAATGGGTATGGATCCCATACATAGGGGTGTGTGGCCTTACAGATGTGGGAGAAAAATGTGCCATAAGTAACACCCTTACTTAAGGTAGTCCTGCCTGACACATTTATCAGGGAGACAGATAAGAACAGATGCAAACACTACAATATGATGTTATGTATTCCACAGAGCTGTGCATTGTCTGCATCTGCTACTGAAAATACCAGTGGATATTGTCACAAACAACTGAAATTAATGTGTGAATGAAGAAAGGATCCCTGAGAATGAATGTCATATCAGAGTGACAGACTGATGGCAATTAATCGACTATGCTCATGTGCAGAAAATTTTGATCAGTCCTATATCAATGGTCCTTGGTCAGGGAAGGTTTCTTTGTATTTCTGTACACATACCACCCAAGAACTGGAGCACACTCGTATACAGCTCACTACTCAATGCATGTGCTACAGGAGCACTACCACCATGACATTGACAGAGCAAATGTTCTTCTGCCATGAAATCCAAACATACTTTCACAAGTTAAAAAAAAAAACACAAAAGCTGCCACAAGAAGGCTCAAATGCTGTGTCTCTGAAAAAAGAATATCCAGCTCCAAGAAATAAAGAGGCACAGTCACGGCTGTTCACTCCAAAAAACTTTACTTCAGTGCGCAAACACAAGCGCTTTCACTAAAAGGCATCATCAGGTGTAACAATTAGCACAGGAAAAAAAATCAAGTACCTATATATACAATTTAAAATCACATGACTATTTTTAAAGAAATATCATGCAGATTAAAAACAAATGATAAAACATCAAACCCTAATAATTAAAAACAATTAATATATATTAATTACCTCCTAAGAGGTCTTTGTTTAAGTTTGGGTGTCAGGGGTACTGATTCATTAAGACCATGTCCTGAATCACTTCTTAGTTTCACAATCCATGTTGATTCTAAATATTCTGTTTTATTCCTTATATCCCCTAACCTAATGTTATCATAAGTTCTAGCAATCACTAAAAACAAAAATTTATGATCGGAATCAGTGTCCATCACATGCTTGGCAAGTGAATTCACTCTGCTGCTCTTATTAATATTATAAATGTGCTCCCTTATACGTTCCTTAAAGGAACGATCTGTTTTCCCTATGGAAAACATCCTACATTGTGTGCAGTGAGCTAAGTAAACAAAGTGCACAGTGTCACAAGTGGCACTGATCTTGAACCTATAAACATTACCATTATCTGGATGCTTGAATTCAGAACTAGTGTCAATATATTTACACCAATTGCAGTGCCCACAGGGTCTACTGCCTGAATGGCTTCCTGTAACTGTGAGATTCCTAGGATAGCATAATCTGCGCTTTAACGGCTTATTATTTGAAAACAAAAACCTAGGGGTGGAATCTATAATTTTAACTATCTCATCATCCGTTGTGAGCATATTCCAGTGTCTGCGAATTATGTCTGTATAGTCCTTGACATCAGTGCTGTACTTAGTTCTAAAACGTAACTGCTGTTTGTCATGTTGATTCTTGCTACACTTGTCTGATCCACTACTAGAAGAAAAATAAGGTCTAGCATGGTATGGCCTCTTTTCCACAACTTCGGCAACATTACTTAGTATCACCCCATCCCCATAGCCTCTATGTCTTAGATTATTAATAACTGAATCTACCTCTGTCCTGAAATCATCATCCCTACATTCAATCTGGAAGCTCTATAAATGTGATTTGATACTACAGTCTTGAAAACATAATGTGGATGTGAACTATTCCTGTGCAATAGGTGATTAACACGGCAGTCTTTCTTGTGTAGCTTTGTATAAATTTCACCTTCACTGTCCCTGGCTATTGTAACATCAAGGAAGTCAGTCCCAGTATGGGAAATTTTAGAAGTAAATTTCAAAATGCGAGAACTTTGGTTAACATAGTCTAGAAAAATTGAAAACATCTTAGCATCACACTCCCATAAAATAAATAGGTCATCCACAAATCTTCTGTGGAACAGGATATTTCTACTGAAAAAACCTCCTAAAAGATGGTCGGCCTCCCAAATAACCATTACAACATTGGCGTAGCTATTCGCGCACAAAGTGCCCATAGCTACGCCATTGCACTGTCTATAGGCTTGGTCACCAAATACAAACAAATTGTGTTCAAGGACAATTTCTAGAAGTTTCTCTAATAAATTGATATCCCTACTGCTATAATCTGTATAAGTCCTCATATACATAACTATGTTCCTGATCCCTTCATTGTTGGGAATTATAGTAAATAGAGAGACCACATCCATGGTAACAAACACCCTATTACTGTGGGTTGATATAAAACTATACAGGTCATGTAAAAAATGCTCAGTGTCCCTTAATACATGGGGCAACTTATCCAAGCAAGGTCTCAAATGCTTCTCAATATAAATAGATAAAGGTTCCGTACTCCAGTTTCTGCCAGAGACAATAGGTCTCAAAGGAGGATTGAGCCTATTCTTATGTACCTTCCGTAAACCCTGGATAAGTGGTACCGTTGGTTTATCTACATAAAAATAATCCATTAACCTCTCATCTATTAAACCCATCACAAACATACATTTCACTAAAATCTGTACGTTATGGATAAAGCCATTAACTTGTATAGGAAGCAATTTCTCATAAAAATGAGCATCATTTAATATCTCTGGCATTTTGCAATTATACCATTCTTTATCCAAAACAACTATCAACCCACACTTGTCTGCCGGTCTTATAATAATACTCATATTGCTTTCTAAGTCCATTAGTGCCTTCACCCCATCTTTCGACAAGTTGTTCTTATGAAAGAGAGGTCTCTATCCTGTTGCATACCTAAGCTGTAAATATCCTGAATGTAAAGCTTCTCAAAAGCTGTTTCCAAAGAATTCACTTAAGGTACAAAAGTGCTGGGTTTACTAAACACATCAATCCTATCACGTACAATACTGTCTGAATCCTTAAATAATAACTTCAAGGACAGGTTACGAACAAACATTTCAACTTCAAATATCACATCTGTATAATCAGATCTAGTAGCTGGTATGAACGCAAGTCCTTTACTCAAGACATTCAGTTCAAAGTCAGTAAGTGAAACACTAGAGAGATTCAACACTAAACTTTAGGGCTTTATAGAGCTTCCAGATTGAATGCTAGGGATGATGATTTCAGGACAGAGGTAGATTCAGTTATTAATAATCTAAGACATAGAGGCTATGGGGATTGGTTGATACTAAGTAATGTTGCCGAAGTTGTGGACAAGAGGCCATACCATGCTAGACCTTATTTTTCTTTTAGTAGTGGATCAGACAAGTGTAGCAAGAATCAACATGACAAACAGCGGTTACGTTTTAGAACTAAGTACAGCACTGATGTCAAGGACTATACAGACATAATTCGCAGACACTGGAATGTGCTCACAATGGATGATGAGATAGTTAAAATTATAGATTCCACCCCTAGGTTTTTGTTTTCAAATAATAAGTCATTAAAGTGCAGATTATGCTATCCTATGAATCTCACAGTTGCAGTAAGCTGTTCAGGCAGTAGACCCTGTGGGCACTGCAATTGGTGTAAATATATTGACACTAGTTCTGAATTCAAGCATCCGGATAATGGTAATGTTTATAGGCTCAAGATCAGTGCCACTTGTGACACTGTACACTTGGTTTACTTAGCTCACTGCACACAATGTAGGATGTTTTACATAGGGAAAACAGATCGGTCCTTTAAGGAACGTATAAGGGAGCACATTTATAATATTAATAAGGGCAGCAGAGTAAATGCACTTGCCAAGCATGCGATGGATACTGATTCCGATCATAAATTTTTGTTTTTAGTGATTGCAAGAACTTATGATAAAATTAGGTTAGGGGATATATGGAATAAAACAGAAGATTTAGAATCAACATGGATTGTGAAACTAAGAAGTGATTCAGGACATGGTCTTAATGAATCAGTACCCCTGACACCCAAACCTAAAAAAAGACCTCTTAGGAGGTAATTAATATATATATTAATTGTTTTTAATTATTAGGGTTTGATGTTTTATCATTTGCTTTTAATGTGCATGATATTTCTATAAAAATAGTCATGTGATTTTAAATTGGATATATAGGAGCTTGTTTTTTTCCCTGTGCTAATTGTTACACCTGATGATGCCTTTCAGTGAAAGCGCTTGTGTTTGTGCACTGAAGTAAAGTTTTTTGGAGTGAACGTACTTTCACATGTAAGCAAAGCAAAATATAATTCCAAAAGTAACCAGGTACCTCTGCAAAAACACAAAACAAATCCAAAGAATAAAAGCAGACAGAGGCAAGGCTCCAGTTTCTTCAGCTGATTTATTACAAGACACACAAGCACTTTCACCACAAGGCTTCTTCAGGTGTATAAAAAGCAGCACTCAACACACCCATTCTTATACTAAGCATTAGCTAGTCACATTATTAAAAAGAGAAAACTCTTAAAGGCACAAAGAACAATTGTATTCAGCCCACAGTAAAATGCATGGTAAAATATATAAAAACTTCATTACAAAAAACACATTTCATAAAAGCAATATTACAAAAAATGCATATTACAAATACATGTAAACCACATAAATGTAACAGATTCTACCTACGTAATGGTCTATTTTTCAGGATGGGTCTCAATGGTACATGGTCATTATGTCCTGTGTTAGCTCTTAATCTCACAATCCATTTAGCCTCCAGGTTCTCACTTTGAACTCTGATGTCACCACCCCTCAAGTTCTCATAACATTTACCTAATACCATAAATGTAAAGGTGTGTTGATCATTCGTGTCTTTAATGTGTTTTGCTAAAGCACTGAACACACTACCCTTCTTAATATGGTATAGGTGTTCCCTGATCCTATCCCTTAATAGTTTATCGGTCTTTCCCACATAGAATTTACTGCATACTTTGCAAGTAGCAAGGTAAACCACATGTGAAGTATCACACCTTGCACTGGTTCTTAGTGTATAAGTTACACCAGTGTCTGGATGTAGAAACTCCATATCTTGATTTATAAATTTACAGAACTGGCACCTAGTGCAAGGTTTAGTCCCTGGTGTATCCTCAGTCCTGATTTGGTCTCTGGGATTGCAAAGTCGTCGCCTTAGCGACTTCTTATTTTTAAAAGTAAACTGTGGATGTGTTCCTATCAGGTTGCTAACTTGTTTATCAGATGTCAAGATATTCCAATGCTTGCCTATGATGTCTGTATAGTATCTTATATTTCTAGAATAGCTAAAACACATTTTAAGTGGTTGTAAGATTTGTTTATGTTGCCCCCCCCCCGTTGCATATATCACTCTCTACCTGTTCAGAGAAATAGGGCCTGGCTCTACTGTGTCTAGAGTTTCTCACTGTCCTAATACTTTGACAAGTTTCTGGTCATAGCCCTCCTCTGCTAGTTCTATATTTATCTTGTCTAGTTGTTCCATAAAATCTGTTTCTCTAGCATTCAATCTAGAGGCCCTGTAAGCTTGATTCTGTGCAACATTCTCAAAAATGTATTGAGGGTGCATGCTGTCTTTTCTTAGTAAACTGTTCACATGACATCCCTTCCTAAACATTTTAGTGCTCAGTGCACCATTAAGTTCTTGTATAATAGAGACATCTAGAAAGCTAACTTCAGTAAATGAACAGTTCATGATGAATTTAAGGAAATGTGTTGAAGCATTAATATAGTCTACAAACATCATTAGCTGTTCTATAGACACCACCCCATAAAAGGAAGAGGTCATCTACAAACCTGCGAAAAAATAATATATCATCTTTAAAGTCACCCACAACCAAATTATCTTGTTCCCATTTGGACATTACAGCATTCGCATAACTGTTAGCACATGATGTTCCCACGGCTACCCCGTTGCATTGCCAGTAGACCTTGTCCCTGAACATGAACACATTATTCTCCAGTACCAGACCTAGTAGTAACCGTATTAGGTCCACCATATCTCTATCATACTCCCTGGTTTCAAGCATTAACTGAGTTACACTATTAATCCCACAATCATTTGGAATAACAGTGAAAAGTGACACCACATTAAGGGTAACTAACAGCATTTGTTGTTTGCAGGCTTGTTGCTCTCTTTCACATGCAAATCTGTATAAGTATCTCACAAAATGTTCAGTGCCCTTCAAGATATAGTCTGACTGTTTGATCAAATTCCTAAGGAATTTCTCCACAAAAATAGAAATGGACTCAGTGCACCAATTGCTTCCAGCTACAATGGGCCTCATAGGAGGATTTTCCCTGTTTTTGTGTACCTTGGGTAATCCTTGAATCACTGAGATAGTGGGGTTAAATATAAGGATGCATTTTAATAAATTTTCATCAATGAGACCCATCCTGGCTATTTCCCTTAGTTTGCTGTGTACATATTCAACCATTCTATTAACTTGTGATAAAGTAATAACTTTATAAAATGTGTCATCAGCTAATAAAACAAGCATTCTCCTGTCATAGTCTTCCCTATTCAAAATTACAATCTGTCCTCCCTTGTCTGCAGGGCGTATCATGATACATGGATTCGTTTGTAAATTATTTAATGCTGTAAATTCATCCTTGGATAAATTGCACTGTCTGCTGCTACTAGGGTGTAATTTTTGTTCATGAAAAACTCTATGAACATCATCTATACATAACTGTTCAAATGCAGAAACCAAAGGATTTAACTTAGGTAAAAAAGAGCTTGGTTTTTTAAACATAAATTCCCCATTTTCACCATTATTAGCATACATAATTTTCAACATTAAATTAGGTGTAAATAGCTTAATATCAAATACAATTTCAGTAATGTCAGAGTCAGCAGTCGGGATAAAAGAAAGTCCTTTTTCCAACACATTACATTCATATTTGGATAGAGTATAGGTTGATAAATTAACTATTAATTTTTGCTGTTCATGAAAGATTTCTTTATTGTGTATGGACTCACGGTTCCTTCTGGGTGCTTCCTTTTGCTTCTGGTCATACTTCTCCCTCTCTGTTGTCCCTGGTTCGAGCCTCCTCTTCCTTGGCTTATAGACCTGTTCCAGGTTGGAAGAGGGAAAGTCAGACCTGGAGGTCGTAGGCTTTCTAAAAAAGAAGTATGGATGCCATCATCAAGATCGCATCTATTCAAAGCTTCACCAGTCGCTTCTTGATGAACTTGTGCTGTGGTTGTGATAGTTTTCCTTCTTACCACTGTTGTCTCAGTCATTGGCGTGATGCTACCTAGGTCGCTAGTTATCTGAGCCCTTCCCTCATCCATTTCCTGGATGTCTTCAGGCTCTCAATTGATGGAAATTGTCGTGGCGACTGTGGGCTGAATACACCTGTTCTTTGTGCCTTTAAGAGGTTTCTCTTTTTAATCATGTGACTAGCTAATGCTTAGTATAAGAATGGGTGTGTTGAGTGCTGCTTTTTATACACCTGAAGAAGCCTTGTGGTGAAAGCGCTTGTGTGTCTTGTAATAAATCAGCTGAAGAAACTGGAGCCTTGCCTCTGCCTGCTTTTATTCTTTAGCTTTGTTTTGTGTTTTTGCAGAGGTACCTGGTTACTGTTGGAATTATATTTTGCTTTGTTTACTTTTGGTTTTACATTTTCCAACGGATCCAGGGAGATGGCCATAGGAATGTCTACAGGAACAGAGAACATTGAATTGGAGTATAATCCTGTTTCAAAAACTACATGGACTGAACTCACTGTCAATCAATTTATATTTAATTTGAGCGAGAAAGCTAATCCATTACTGAATAATGAACTTGTTCTAGATGGAGATGAATGCATGAATATAGACATTGTGGCACTGAAAAGTGAATTATTCTTGTTAGAAAAAGACTTGCTCAAACTAAAAAGAACACAGTTTGAGAAATTTCATCTCCAAATTTGTATTGCTGAAGGCATTGTGCCTCGGGGTTTGAGAATTCTTAAAATGCCCGCTCAAGCGGACTGTGACCCTTTACTATTAAGTGAATGGCAGAAATTAAATCTACAGACCAGTGCTGGTTACTTAAAACTATTGTCTGACTTTGTTGAAAAAGAAGAAACAAAATTACTACTTCAGATCAAGAACAAATATCTTGATCTGTGTAAAAAATATGGCCCTGCTTCGATTGTGAAGCCAATAAATGATATGCTTGAGAATGCTTATTCTCGCAAGTTAATACAAATCAAGTTAAAAAAGTTATATAGAGACAGACTAGATTTTTCACGAGGCCACGTCTTTATGTGGCTGAGAGTGGCTAACAATAACAACAAGGCCAATACTCAAACCCCTGTAGTTGAGTCAACCAATCAAGGAAGCATCATTGAGGTTCCCGCTAATCGGACAGCCGCCACAACAATTTCCATCAATCGGGAGCCTGAAGACATCAAGGAAATGGATGAGGGGAGGGCTCAGATAACTAGCGACCTAGGTGGCATCACGTCGATGACTGAGACAACAGTGGTAAGAAGGAAAACTATCACAACCACAGCACAAGTTCATCAAGAAGCGACTGGTGAAGCTTTGAATAGATGCGATCTTGATGATGGCATCCATACTTCTTTTTTAGAAAGCTTACGACCTCCAGGTCTGACTTTCCCTCTTCCAACCAGGAACAGGTCTATAAGCCGAGGAAGAGGAGGCTTGAACCAGGGACAACAGAGAGGGAGAAGTATGACCAGAAGCAAAAGGAAGCACCCAGAAGGAACGGTGAGTCCATACACGATAAAGAAATCTTTCATGAACAGCAAAAATTAATAGTTAATTTATCAACCTATACTCTATCCAGATATGAATGTAATGTGTTGGAAAAAGGACTTTCTTTCATTTCTTTCATGAACAAAAATTACACCCTAGTAGCAGCAGACAGTGCAATTTATCCAAGGATGAATTTACAGCATTAAATAATTTACAAACGAATCCATGTATCATGATACGCCCTGCAGACAAGGGAGGACATATTGTAATTTTGAATAGGGAAGACTATGACAGGAGAATGCTTGTTTTATTAGCTGATGACACATTTTATAAAGTTATTACTTTATCACAAGTTAATAGAATGGTTGAATATGTAAACAACAAGCTAAGGGAAATAGCCAGGATGGGTCTCATTGATGAAAAGTGATTAAAATACTTCCATATATTTAACCCCACTATCCCAGTGATTTAAGGATTACCCAAGGTACACAAAAACAGGGGAAATCCTCCTATGAGGCCCATTGTAGCTGGAAGCAACTGGTGCACTGAGTCCATTTCTATTTTTGTGGAGAAATTCCTTAGGAATTTGATCAAACAGTCAGACTATATCTTGAAGGACACTGAACATTTTGTGAGAGACTTATACAGATTTGCATGTGAAAGAGAGCAACAAGCCTGTAAACAACAAATGCTGTTAGTTACCCTTGATGTGGTGTCACTTTTCACTGTTATTCCAAATGATTGTGGGATTAATAGTGTAACTCAGTTAATGCTTGAAACCAGGGAGTATGATAGAGATATGGTGGACCTAATACGGTTACTACTAGGTCTGGTACTGGAGAATAATGTGTTCATGTTAAGGGACAAGGTCTACTGGCAATGCAACAGGGTAGCCATGGGAACATCATGTGCTAACAGTTATGCGAATGCTGTAATGTCCAAATGGGAACAAGATAATTTGGTCATGGGTGACTTTAAAGATGACATATTATTTTTTCGTAGGTTTGTAGATGACCTCTTCCTTTTATGGGGGGGGTCTATAGAACAGCTAATGATGTTTGTAGACTATATTAATGCTTCAACACATTTCCTTAAATTCACCATGAACTGTTCATATACTGAAGTTAGCTTTCTAGATGTCTCTATTATAGAAGAACTTAATGGTGCACTGAGCTCTAAAATGTTTAGGAAGGGATGTCATGTGAACAGTTTACTAAGAAAAGACAGCATGCACCCTCAATACATCTTTCGGAATGTTGCACAGAATCAAGCTTACAGGGCCTCTAGATTGAATGCTAGAGAGATTTTATGGAACAACTAGACAAGATAAATATACAACTAGCAGAGAGGGGCTATGACCAGAAACTTGTCAATCAAAGTATTAGGACAGTGAGAAACTCTAGACACAGTAGAGCCAGGCCCTATTTCTCTGAACAGGTAGAGAGTGATATATGCAATGGCGGTCAACATAAACAAATCTTACAACCACTTAAAATGTGTTTTAGCTATTCTAGAAATATAAGATACTATACAGACATCATAGGCAAGCATTGGAATATCTTGACATCTGATAAACAAGTTAGCAACCTGATAGGAACACATCTACAGTTTACTTTTAAAAATAAGAAGTTGCTAAGACGACGACTTTGCAATCCCAGAGACCAAATCAGAACGGAGGATACACCAGGGACTAAACCGTGCACTAGGTGCCAGTTCTGTAAATTTATAAATCAAGATATGGAGTTTCTGCATCTAGACACTGGTGTAACTTATACACTAAGAACCAGTGCAAGGTGTGATACTTCACGTGTGGTTTACCTTGCTACTTGCAAAGTATGCAGTAAATTCTATGTGGGAAAGACAGATACACTATTAAGGGATAGGATCAGGGAACACCTACACCATATTAAGAAGAGTAGTGTGTTCAATGCTTTAGCAAAACACATTAAAGAAACAAATGATCAACACACCTTTACATTTATGGTATTAGGTAAATGTTATGAGAACTTGAAGGGTGGTGACACCAGAGTTCAAACTGAGAACTTGGAGGCTAAATGGATTGTGAGATTAAGAGCTAACACAGGACATGGTCTTAATGACCATGTACCATTGAGACCCATCCTGAAAAATAGACCATTACGTAGGTAGAATCTGTTACATTTATGTGGTTTACATGTATTTGTAATATGCATTTTTTGTAACATTGCTTTTATGAAATGTGGTTTTTGTAATGAAGTTTTTATATATTTTACTATGCATTTTACTGTGGGCTGAATACAATTGTTCTTTGTGCCTTTAAGAGGTTTCTCTTTCTAATCATGTGACTAGCTAATGCTTAGTATAAGAATGGGTGTGTTGAGTGCTGCTTTTTATACACCTGAAGAAGCCTTGTGGTGAAAGCGCTTGTGTGTCTGGTAATAAATCAGCTGAAGAAACTGGAGCCTTGCCTCTGCCTGCTTTTATTCTTTATACTTTTACATGTGTTCATTCAACATATCAGGGATTAATACTGATGTGATGTAATGGTTGTTATGTTTGTTTGTGTCTTTCGGCTTTTCCCGGTTAGGGGTCACCACAGCGTAACTCCGGTCCGTTAATGATTGGCAGTAGATTTTTAGGTGCTGGCTTGCCGGGCCTAATGCACAACCTTCAATGAAGGAACGCCCATTCACGCATGCCGCCACACAGAAGACGCTCTAACTGAGAATCGAACGGGCAACGTCTAACTGTGAGGCGACAATGCTACCGCAGCACCACCACCGCAGTTGTAATGGTTATGTGATGTTAATTAATTCACACATAATGATTCCCTATGCTAGAACTGAACATGAAGTTGTCCTACTCCTCCAACTAACAATATGACTACGAATCATATGTATCACAGTAGAACTGTCATCACAGCTGTTGAACTCCACCTATGTGAGGTCATTACATCAGATGTACTATATTTCCCCATAATTTTTATATGAAAAAATGAATGGAGGAGGCCTTTTACCACTCTATATGGGCACAGAAGAATGGGGGGGGGGTCATTCCTGCTGAATGGTTAAGGACTCAAATGCTTACAGTCACCCATCTAATGCTGGTTTTGAGCACTTGTCTAAGTGTTGAGAAAATCAGCACAATAGTGGGATCAATGAATGCGCCATGGTATAAGTACAACACCAGCTGTGATATGTTTTGTTATGTAAAAGCATTACATCATGTTAATGAATCAAGGAATATGTGTCCCTGTAATTGCTTTGAAATAATATTGCTGTATGTCAGCCAACATTACCTGATGCTAGGTATATCCAAACACACCTGTGGCCTCCTGGTGTTTACTCTGTGACAGTAGAACAACAATCGTGTACAATGTGGATATAATCCTGTATTGGAACACATGATATACATTACATCATCTCATGTCTTCAGGTCTGAGGAGGCATCTTACTACAACTGGTAGGGAAGGAAAATTGAATCAAATGACAGAGTCTCCAGTAGAGCATTTCAAAATGAAAATTAAAATATACTCTTGTAAGAGGAAACAGCATCTACACATGAACCTAGCATATGTGGGTGGCAACACTGTTTGCATGTATACTGAGTGCAAGCAGTGATGTTAACATTTGAACTATATATCTAACATCATCAGATATTGAAGGTTTGCTGAAACACAAGCACCACTTGAGATTTATGTTACACCTGTGACACTGCACTTTTCAATGGATGACATCACCATTGTGTATTACATCGATGTTTCACCTAAAAAGATTTACATCATATATGTATTTGCAGCCTGTTCTGTACAGTTAGAGAAAGAAACGCACACTCACATTAGACAGTTACTCCTCTACTGGAATTACCTATCTACTGACACAATCCGCATGTAAGTGTATGCACATGCACATGTCGCAGATGAAGTCTGATTTCATGTGAGCCAGAATGCATCTTTGAAGGGATGACATCAGCTGAGTCTTCCAAAGATGTGTGTAAAAAACTGACTTCTACAGTCATGTAGAATTCTAAATGTTGCCAGTAGTAACGTGCGTAAACCACTCCTGCATCCATTTACATTCACACACACATAGTGATGAGATTCTTACTGCTGTATTTGAACCCCTACCTAACTACTCATGCAGTCTACATGCAAGTGTATTATACGCACACACCACAGGAGAGGTCTCCCTTAAGTAGTGTGAGAGTGCATTTTTTAAAGGATTATCTCATTAGTGTGTTGCAGATAATATGTGTTTGTGGACAGAGGGAAAATGGGATGTAGGATTCATCTGACCATGTAAATGCTTCTCCTGAATGGGAATCAAATAATCACAGCTATTGAATTAATTCTCCAGTGATGCTATAGCCCCATCATTACACACACACACACACACACACACACACACACACACACACACACACACACACACACACACACACACACAATTTGACTGCTGTGAGATTAGAACCCCTACCTATCTAGTTACACAATCTAGAAGATGCAATACTTAATGCAAGTTTCACCACAGAAGTCTGATATCTGCACTCTGAGAATGCACCTTCTGCAGGATGACATCATCATTATGTTGCAGGGAAGGTGATCTTGGGAGATGGGTCTGACATTGATGTAGACTCACCTTCCTAGTGTAAAAGCTTCTCCAGACTGCTAGCTGTGTGATGCCAGTAATAACATCATACTTACCCACCTCTATAAACAGCTCCTCATACACACATACACAAGTTGACTGCTGTGAGATTAGAACCCCTACCTATCTCCTTACACAATCTAGAGGACATAGTACCTAATGCAAGTACCCCTGAGGAAGTGTGGCTTCTACAGTGTGAGAGTGCAGTGTACATAGGATAAGGTTCTCATTCTGTGTCAGAGAAGATAATGTACTGTTGAAGTTCTTGATATGAAGGAATAAGTGCAATCTTCAGATCAATAATAAATACATACTGCTGACTTAGGTCATCTTTTCTGTTATTAATGTATCTTGCAAAACTGAAACTGGCATGTACCTGTTTTACAGATACACCCACTTGTGAAACACAGGATGGACAATGAAGCATTCCTGGCTCATCAGGGTTAGGATGACGGTATGTAAACATCAGTGAATGCTACTTTTATTAGCAATGGTATCTGCTCATGCATGGGCAATGTGCACTGAAAATACAAAACAATCTTAAATGTTCCAATGCAGTAGAGCTACATAGGTAATGATGAAATATGTGTACCAAGGCTCTATATGGTTGTGTCACATTTGCAGCTGTAAGTACTGCAGTGGAGACATAACTGTACAGAATGAAGTGGTCAGTCAAGCATACAGTTCACTGCAGTTCACTTGAGCACAGTAAACCATTTCCATGTAATGAAGTAATAATATGCAGGAACAATATTTATCTCTTCCTAAAGTGCAATACTGAGAAACTCATTAGCGTATATGTTGTTAAAGTATTAGTGCATGCGTGATTCTAATTGGAGGTGTGGAACTTGGAATATGAAGTAGTAGTGTTCAATGTTGTTCCCTGCCAACCTTTGCGCAAATAAGAGAGAAAATGGTCAGATTATGATTAAATGCAGAAAATATCTATTTTATGTTAATGTTTAATGTTCCATGTTGTCAACATTTGTCATGACAGTACTTGCTCATTTCCTTGGAGATATACACTTCCCATGCTGTACTCTACCTTTGACATATTAGGGCAAAGGCTTTATTCAAAAATTAATTGTTGTGATTGCCTTCCATGTTTACATGACATTAGGCAGTGTGTAAACAAGGTTCACTGCTGAGAGAAAAAGGTGAAAACTTTAATTTGGTCAGCCTTCCGTAGCGGAAACAGGCTTAGCAGTGATGCATGGCTATCAGCACTCTGGACAATACTGAGTAGAGGAAATTCACCTGTCATCCAACTTTCTCAGTGGCATAAGGTCTAAGTGTAGTGAGCTAAATGAAAAAGCAGAGGTGAAGCAGGGTTTGAGGTCCGTATGCAGGTTATTTTACAAAGGTTGTCAGAATATAATTATTATAAGTCATTTTGATCATGACTGTAACACTACATAAGAATGACTGTCCTAAATATGATTGGGTTGGGAGGGTGGCCTAATGGTTAAGGTGTTTTCCTTACAAACACAAGGTGCATGGTTTGAGTCTCAAAAGGGATAATTCAAATAATAATTCAAAAACATACATCTGGAGCATTTCTCCCCAGGCCTCTGCTGAAAATTGGCTATGTTCCAAGTCAGACTTTCCCAGTAAACAAATGTTAAATAAAATAAAAAAATAAAGAATTGGCTAGGCTCAAAATGGCTCGCAAGGGCAGTTAGCTTAGTACTAACCTATGATTGCCCAGATTGTGTCAGTTGTGTCAGTAATGTCTACTGAAATATACTTTTATACCTACTATATATATCAGCCATGCTTTAAGGAAAATCACGAGTTAATTGGTTATACAATTTGTTAAACATGACAAGGATGGTATGTATTTAGATATAATTATTTAGACTCAGTGCATATCCTATGTGTGCAGGGCAGGATGTCTTGTGAAGTGTTGGTATTACGGTTCCTCACAGTAAGGACATTAGCCAAATCTTAAAAGATGAACATTTCATCCATCAGCCTACTAAATATGTTACAGTATAATGTAATGAGACGGGAGGTTATGAGAGACACAGAGATGAAGAGACATGTAAGAGTTTGCATTATGACACATTTATAAACATCTTTATGGCGTGTTTATATTAGGTGTTTCCTCATTCAGAATGTGTCCTGCTCTGTACCATGACATAGGTTACATACATCCACATATGTCTGGTTGAAGTAGGTGTAGGAAACTGGAAACATGATGGTGACATGAGGATGTTAGTTTTTTGATTACAGATGTAGCACACACTCACACAAATAATATTAATATGGAGAAAAATTACATTACTATATATTATATGTCAGGATTTGAACCTTTGGCAATAGGAATAAAACTTTACGGACAGGTTGCGTCTCTTAGCTCACCACAGAGGAGCTTATGCTGTAATAACTTTCAGTCACACATTGTAAGAGACATTCACAACATTTTCAATAAAGGTATTAGGTATGCTGCAGTATTCATTATATTTCTATCAATTGTAGCTTCCCTTACACTTTACTTGATATCCATCGGCCTGATAGATATGTTTGAGTAACTGTATCAAATTGTATTACCTTAAGTCTGCTTTAGTATAGTGCAGTAGACATATTGGTATTTGTGCTAAGATAATCATGCCAATGCAGTCTAAGGCAAAAACTCACCACATTTTGCAATAACACTCAAAATGCCATTTATTAATATGTAGTACACATGCTTGTTGTCAGAACATGCATAAATACTAAGAACTACAACTGATAAACCAGAATGGGGTTAGACAGATTTATAGGCAACACATACTGATGGAAGACATACATAAAAAGGCAGTAAGAATTTCACCTACTGCTTGATTAGAATCCTTGACAAAATGTGAAATTAAGTTTATAGAGATGATCATTATCTCAACACACTACAAAGTAAATCCTACTATGCACATGTAAAAATCACACAATTGAAGGGACAATGATAAGCTATTGAGCCAACGGAAGATGTGGATATCTGCCTTCATCGAAGTAATAAGTATGAAAATGGTATAAGATGAACGTTATATCCATCAGCCTAATGAATAGTCAACAAAAAAAAGGGGTGACGGAGAAAGTGTGAAGACAGAGGGAGGGATGGATATAGACATATCAAAGAGAGCTGTTATGGGACAATAATACACATTGTTATGGTATGCCCTCATTATTAATCTGTCATGCTCTGTATCATTACCTGATGGGTGTGGTGTCATGCTCTGTATCATTACCTGATGGGTATGGTGTCATGCTCTGTATCATTACCTGAGGGGTGCGGTGTCATGCTCTGTATCATTACCTGATGGGTGTGGTGTCATGCTCTGTATCATTACCTGAGGGGTGTGGTGTCATGCTCTGTATCATTACCTGATGGGTGTGGTGTCATGCTCTGTATCATTACCTGATGGGTGTGGTGTCACGCTCTGTATCATTACCTGATGGGTGTGGCGTCATGCTCTGTATCATTACCTGATGGGTGTGGTGTCATGCTCTGTATCATTACATGATGAGTGTGGTGTCATGCTCTGTATGATTATCTGATGGGTGTGGTGTCATGCTCTGTATCATTACCTGATGGGTGTGGTGTCATGCTCTGTATCATTACCTGGTGGGTGTGGTGTCACTCTCTGTATCATTACCTGATGGGTGTGGTGTCATGCTCTGTATCATTACCTGATGGGTGTGGCGTCATGCTCTGTATCATTACCTGATGGGTGTAGCGTCATGCTCTG
This sequence comes from Protopterus annectens, assembly GCF_019279795.1. Taxonomy (NCBI): domain Eukaryota; kingdom Metazoa; phylum Chordata; order Ceratodontiformes; family Protopteridae; genus Protopterus; species Protopterus annectens. The sequence continues at coordinate 1,497,540,537 of NC_056732.1, read as the reverse complement.
TATCATTATCTGATGGGTGTGGCGTCATGCTCTGTATCATTACCTGATGGGTGTGGCGTCATGCTCTGTATCATTATCTGACGGGTGTGGTGTCATGCTCTGTATCATTACCTGATGGGTGTGGCGTCATGCTCTGTATCATTACCTGATGGGTGTCGTGTCATGCTCTGTATCATTACCTGGTGGGTGTGGCGTCATGCTCTGTATCTTTACCTGATGGGTGTGGTGTCATGCTCTGTATCATTACCTGATGGGTGTGGCGTCATGCTCTGTATCATTACCTGATGGGTGTGGTGTCATGCTCTGTATCATTACCTGATGGGTGTGGTGTCATGCTCTGTATCATTACCTGATATGTGTGGTGTCATGCCCTGTATCATTACCAGATGGGTGTGGTGTCATGCTCTGTATCATTACTTGATGGGTGTGGTGTCATGCTCTGTATTGTTACCTGATGGGTGTGGTGTCATGCTCTGTATCATTACCTGATGGGTGTGGTGTCATGCTCTGTATCATTACCTGATGGGTATGGTGTCGTGCTCTGTATCATTACCTGAGGGGTGTGGTGTCGTGCTCTGTATCATTACCTGATGGGTGTGGTGTCATGCTCTGTATCATTACCTGAAGGGTGTGGTGTCATGCTCTGTATCATTACCTGATGGGTGTGGTGTCATGCTCTGTATCATTACCTGATGGGTGTGGCGTCATGCTCTGTATCATTACCTGATGGGTGTGGCGTCATGCTCTGTATCATTACATGATGAGTGTGGTGTCATGCTCTGTATCATTATCTGATGGGTGTGGTGTCATGCTCTGTATCATTACCTGATGGGTGTGGTGTCACTCTCTGTATCATTACCTGATGGGTGTGGTGTCATGCTCTGTATCATTACCTGATGGGTGTGGCGTCATGCTCTGTATCATTACCTGATGGGTGTGGCGTCATGCTCTGTGTCATTATCTGATGGGTGTGGCGTCATGCTCTGTATCATTACCTGATGGGTGTGGCGTCATGCTCTGTATCATTATCTGATGGGTGTGGCGTCATGCTCTGTATCATTACCTGATGGGTGTGGCGTCATGCTCTGTATCATTACCTGATGGGTGTGGCGTCATGCTCTGTATCATTACCTGATGGGTTTGGCGTCATGCTCTGTATCTTTACCTGGTGGATGTGGTGTCATGCTCTGTATCATTACCTGATGGGTGTGGTGTCATGCTCTGTATCATTACCTGATGGGTGTGGTGTCATGCTCTGTATCATTACCTGATGGGTGTGGTGTCATGCTCTGTATCATTACCTGATATGTGTGGTGTCATGCCCTGTATCATTACCTGATGGGTGTGGTGTCATGCTCTGTATCATTACCTGAGGGGTGTGGTGTCATGCTCTGTATCATTACCTGAGGGGTGTGGTGTCATGCTCTGTATCATTACCTGATGGGTGTGGTGTCATGCTCTGTATCATTACCTGATGGGTGTGGTGTCATGTTCTGTATCATTACCTGATGGGTGTGGTGTCATGCTCTGTATCGTTACCTGATGGGTGTAGTGTCATGCTCTGTATCGTTACCTGATGGGTGTGGTGTCATGCTCTGTATCGTTACCTGATGGGTGTGGTATCATGCTCTGTATCATTACCTGATGGGTGTGGTATCATGCTCTGTATCATTACCTGATGGGTGTGGTGTCATGCTCTGTATCATTACCTGATGGGTGTGGTGTCATGCTCTGTATCATTACCTGATATGTGTGGTGTCATGCTCTGTATCATTACCTGATATGTGTGGTGTCATGCCCTGTGTCATTACCTGATGGGTGTGGTGTCATGCTCTGTATCATTACCTGAGGGGTGTGGTGTCATGCTCTGTATCATTACCTGAAGGGTGTGGTGTCATGCTCTGTATCATTACCTGATGGGTGTGGTGTCATGCTCTGTATCATTACCTGATGGGTGTGGCATCATGCTCTGTATCATTACCTGATGGGTGTGGTGTCATGCTCTGTATCATTACATGATGAGTGTGGTGTCATGCTCTGTATGATTATCTGATGGGTGTGGTGTCATGCTCTGTATCATTACTTGATGGGTGTGGTGTCATGCTCTGTATCATTACCGGATGGGTGTGGTGTCACTCTCTGTATCATTACCTGATGGGTGTGGTGTCATGCTCTGTATCATTACCTGATGGGTGTGGCGTCATGCTCTGTATCATTACCTGATGGGTGTGGCGTCATGCTCTGTATCATTATCTGATGGGTGTGGCGTCATGCTCTGTATCATTACCTGATGGGTGTGGCGTTATGCTCTGTATCATTATCTGACGGGTGTGGTATCATGCTCTGTATCATTACCTGACGGGTGTGGTGTCATGCTCTGTATCATTACCTGATGGGTGTGGTGTCATGCTCTGCATCATTACCTGATATGTGTGGTGTCATGCCCTGTATCATTAGCTGATGGGTGTGGTGTCATGCTCTGTATCATTACCTGAGGGGTGTGGTGTCATGCTCTGTATCATTACCTGAGGGGTGTGGTGTCATGCTCTGTATCATTACCTGATGGGTGTGGTGTCATGCTCTGTATCATTACCTGATGGGTGTGGTGTCATGTTCTGTATCATTACCTGATGGGTGTGGTGTCATGCTCTGTTTCATTACCTGATGGGTGTAGTGTCATGCTCTGTATCGTTACCTGATGGGTGTGGTGTCATGCTCTGTATCATTACCTGATGGGTGTGGTGTCATTCTCTGTATGATTACCTGATGGGTGTGGTGTCATGCTCTGTATCATTACCTGATGGGTGTGGTGTCATGCTCTGTATCAGTACCTGATATGTGTGGTGTCATGCTCTGTATCATTAGCTGATATGTGTGGTGTCAAGCCCTGTATCATTACCTGATGGGTGTGGTGTCATGCTCTGTATCATTACCTGAGGGGTGTGGTGTCATGCTCTGTATCATTACCTGAAGGGTGTGGTGTCATGCACTGTATCATTACCTGATGGGTGTGGTGTCATGCTCTGTATCATTACCTGATGGGTGTGGCGTCATGCTCTGTATCATTACCTGATGGGTGTGGTGTCATGCTCTGTATCATTACATGATGAGTGTGGTGTCATGCTCTGTATGATTATCTGATGGGTGTGGTGTCATGCTCTGTATCATTACCTGATGGGTGTGGTGTCATGCTCTGTATCATTACCTGATGGGTGTGGTGTCATGCTCTGTATCATTACCTGATGGGTGTGGCGTCATGCTCTGTATCATTACCTGATGGGTGTGGCGTCATGCTCTGTATCATTATCTGATGGGGGTGGCATCATGCTCTGTATCATTACCTGATGGGTGTGGCATCATGCTCTGTATCATTATCTGACAGGTGTGGTGTCATGCTCTGTATCATTACCTGACGGGTGTGGCGTCATGCTCTGTATCATTACCTGATGGGTGTGGTGTCATGCTCTGTATCATTACCTGGTGGGTGTGGCGTCATGCTCTGTATCTTTACCTGATGGGTGTGGTGTCATGCTCTGTATCATTACCTGATGGGTGTGGCGTCATGCTCTGTATCATTACCTGATGGGTGTGGTGTCATGCTCTGTATTATTACCTGATGGATGTGGTGTCATGCTCTGTATCATTACCTGATATGTGTGGTGTCATGCCCTGTATCATTACCTGATGGGTGTGGTGTCATGCTCTGTATCATTACCTGAGGGGTGTGGTGTCATGCTCTGTATCATTACCTGATGGGTGTGGTGTCGTGCTCTGTATCATTACCTGATGGGTGTGGTGTCGTGCTCTGTATCATTACCTGATGGGTGTGGTGTCATGTTCTGTATCATTACCTGATGGCTGTGGTGTCATGCTCTATACCGTTACCTGATGGGTGTGGTGTCATGCTCTGTATCGTTACCTGATGGGTGTGGTGTCATGCTCTGTATCATTACCTGATGGGTGTGGTGTCATGCTCTGTATCATTACCTGATGGGTGTGGTGTCATGCTCTGTATCATTACCTGATGGGTATGGTGTCGTGCTCTGTATCATTACCTGAGGGGTGTGGTGTCGTGCTCTGTATCATTACCTGATGGGTGTGGTGTCATGCTCTGTATCATTACCTGAAGGGTGTTGTGTCATGCTCTGTATCATTACCTGATGGGTGTGGTGTCATGCTCTGTATCATTACCTGATGGGTGTGGCGTCATGCTCTGTATCATTACCTGATGGGTGTGGTGTCATGCTCTGTATCATTACCTGGTGGGTGTGGCATCATGCTCTGTATCTTTACCTGATGGGTGTGGTGTCATGCTCTGTATCATTACCTGATGGGTGTGGCGTCATGCTCTGTATCATTACCTGATGGGTGTGGTGTCATGCTCTGTATCATTACCTGATGAGTGTGGTGTCATGCTCTGTATCATTACCTGATATGTGTGGTGTCATACCCTGTATCATTACCTGATGGGTGTGGTGTCATGCTCTGTATCATTACCTGAGGGGTGTGGTGTCATGCTCTGTATCATTACCTGATGGGTGTGGTGTCGTGCTCTGTATCATTACCTGATGGGTGTGGTGTCGTGCTCTGTATCATTACCTGATGGGTGTGGTGTCATGTTCTGTATCATTACCTGATGGCTGTGGTGTCATGCTCTGTACCATTACCTGATGGGTGTGGTGTCATGCTCTGTATCGTTACCTGATGGGTGTGGTGTCATGCTCTGTATCATTACCTGATGGGTGTGGTGTCATGCTCTGTATCATTACCTGATGGGTGTGGTGTCATGCTCTGTATCATTACCTGAGGGGTGTGGTGTCATGCTCTGTATCATTACCTGATGGGTGTGGTGTCATGCTCTGTATCATTACCTGAAGGGTGTTGTGTCATGCTCTGTATCATTACCTGATGGGTGTGGCGTCATGCTCTGTATCATTACCTGATGGGTGTGGCGTCATGCTCTGTATCATTACCTGATGGGTGTGGTGTCATGCTCTGTATCATTACATGATGAGTGTGGTGTCATGCTCTGTATGATTATCTGATGGGTGTGGTGTCATGCTCTGTATCATTACCTGATGGGTGTGGTGTCATGCTCTGTATCATTACCTGATGGGTGTGGTGTCACTCTCTGTATCATTACCTGATGGGTGTGGTGTCATGCTCTGTATCATTACCTTATGGGTGTGGCGTCATGCTCTGTATCATTACCTGATGGGTGTGGCGTCATGCTCTGTGTCATTATCTGATGGGTGTGGCGTCATGCTCTGTATCATTACCTGATGGGTGTGGCGTCATGCTCTGTATCATTATCTGATGGGTGTGGCGTCATGCTCTGTATCATTACCTGATGGGTGTGGCGTCATGCTCTGTATCATTACCTGATGGGTGTGGCGTCATGCTCTGTATCATTACCTGATGGGTGTGGCGTCATGCTCTGTACCATTACCTGGTGGGTGTGGTTTCATGCTCTGTAGCATTACCTGGTGGGTGTGGTGTCATGCTCTGTAGCATTACCTGATGGGTGTGGTGTCATGCTCTGTATCATTACCTGATATGTGTGGTGTCATGCCCTGTATCATTACCTGATGGGTGTGGTGTCATGCTCTGTATCATTACCTGAGGGGTGTGGTGTCATGCTCTGTATCATTACCTGAGGGGTGTTGTGTCATGCTCTGTATCATTACCTGATGGGTGTGGTGTCATGTTCTGTATCATTACCTGATGGGTGTGGTGTCATGTTCTGTATCATTACCTGATTGGTGTGGTGTCATGCTCTGTTTCGTTACCTGATGGGTGTAGTGTCATGCTCTGTATCGTTACCTGATTGGTGTGGTGTCATGCTCTGTATCGTTACCTGATGGGTGTGGTGTCATGCTCTGTATCGTTACCTGATGGGTGTGGTGTCATGCTCTGTATCGTTACCTGATGGGTGTGGTGTCATGCTCTGTATCATTACCTGATATGTGTGGTGTCATGCTCTGTATCATTACCTGATATGTGTGGTGTCATGCCCTGTATCATTACCTGATGGGTGTGGTGTCATGCTCTGTATCATTACCTGAGGGGTGTGGTGTCATGCTCTTTATCATTACCTGATGGGTGTGGTGTCATGCTCTGTATCATTACCTGATGGGTGTGGTGTCATGCTCGGTATCATTACCTGATGGGTGTGGTGTCATGCTCTGTATCATTACCTGAGGGGTGTGGTGTCATGCTCTGTATCATTACCTGATGGGTGTGGTGTCATGCTCTGTATCATTACCTGATGGGTGTGGTGTCATGCTCTGTATCATTACCTGATGGGTGCGGTGTCATGCTCTGTATCATTACCTGAGGGGTGGGGTGTCATGCTCTGTATCATTACCTGAGGGGTGTGGTGTCATGCTCAGTATCATTACCTGAGGGGTGTGGTGTCATGCTCTGTATCATTATCAGATGGGTGTGGTGTCATGCTCTGTATCATTACCTGATGGGTGTGGTGTCATGCTCTGTATCATTACCTGATGGGAGTGGTGTCATGCTCTGTATCATTACCTGATGGGTGTGGTGCCATGCTCTGTATCATTACCTGAAGGGTGTGGTGTCATGCTCTGTATCATTACCTGATGGGTGTGGTGTCATGCTCTGTATCATTACCTCATGGGTGCGGTGTCATGCTCTATATCATTACCTGAGGGGTGTGGTGTCGTGCTCTGTATCATTACCTGATGGGTGTGGTGTCGTGCTTTGTATCATTACCTGAAGGGTGTGGTGTTATGCTCTATATCATTACCTGATGGGTGTGGTGTCATGCTCTGTATCATTACCTGATGGGTGTGGTGTCATGCTCTGTATCATTATCTGATGGGTGTGGCGTCATGCTCTATATCATTACCTGATGGGTGTGGTGTCATGCTCTGTATCATTACCTGATGGGTGTGGAGTCATGCTCTGTATCATTACCTGATGGGTGTGGTGATCAAGAAGGTGTACGACAGAAAAAATATGATTAAGACATGAGTAGAATAAGTGTGGTTTAATAGTTCTTCCTGCTGAGACCATTTGTGTTATATGTGACTCTAATTTTGACCTGATTAAACATTTGAAAAAGGGGATGATAGGAAAGTGGTGAAAATTGAGGGGGGGGGGGCAAGCAGAGAGAAGGACACAGGGGAAAATAGAAGAATTTGCAGGAAGGTAGTGGAAGAAAACCATAGCTATCCACTTCTTCACAACATAAATGTAGAGCTGTAGACAGAATTTGCTGATTTTGGACTGTCACCACACCTTGGATAGGTGACAGCAAGAGAATAATGTTGTACAGTGAATTGTGTCAAATCAAGTGTGTTAAGAAGACACATAGGTGAAGTGGACAATTATGTATGGATCTTTATATTTTGTGGGATAGGTACCCATTTTTTTTTACTTTCAAAGAGAGAGGAATGTTGGGGAATCGGCTTAGGAATGTAATGAAGCATGTACAGCATACAAGACATATAACACAGACAGGGATGATGAATGACACAAAAGTCTGGAGGCCATCATGACTGGGGATAGGTAGGGGACATTGGAGGCACACCCATGTCAAGCCTGAGAACAGTGAGAATCTAGTCCTCACACTCAGCACTGTCATCAAGGGCACCCGCAGGCAGGTGCAAGGGGTTGCACTTGCATCCCCCTGGAACCGTCTGGCTGGGAGATTAATTTTCTTTTAATTAAAAGAAAACAATACATTTTTTAAGGGTGTTCTTCTTTCAGAATGGTCCCATTCCCATAATGCATGACATCTGTGTGTGTGTGTTGTCATCCTGGCACAATTTTAAATACAACAGGTGGTGTTCACATTTTGCTTTGCGGGAGAGTAAGTCTTCAAGTTTTGCTGCTTCACCTGTTCTAGGAGATAAGTGTTCACGTTTTGCTTTCAGTTCTGAGTTCTGCTTCAATCATTCAAGTGTGTGTGTGTGTGTGTGTGTCTGTGTGTGTGTGTGTGTGTGTCTGTGTGTGTGTAGTTCCACATTCTGCTCCAATCATTCAGATGTGTGTGTGTGTAGTTGCAAGAGTTCCAAGTTCTGCTTCAATTATTCAAGTGTGTGTATGTAGTTCCAGGTTCTGCTTCGATCATTCAAGTGTGTGTGTGTGTGTGTGTGTGTGTGTGTGTGTGTGTGTGTGTGTGTTCAGTTTCAAGTTCTCCTTCGATCGTTCAACTGTGTGCGTGTAGTTCCAAGTTCTGCTTCGACCATACAAGTGTCTGTGTGTGTGTGTGTGTGTGTGTGTATGTGTGTATGTGGAGTTCCAAGTTCTGCTTTGATCATTCAAGTTTTTGTGTGTAGTTCCATGTTCTGCTTCGAACATGCATGTATGTGTGTGTGTGTGTGTGTGTGTGTGTGTGTGTGTGTGTGTGTGTGTGTGTGTGTGTGTGTGTGTGTGTAGTTCCAAATTCTGCTTTGATACTTCAAGTGTAGTTCTGAGTTCTGCTTCAATATTCCAAGTGTGTGTGTGTGTGTGTGTGTGTATATAGTTCCAAGTTCTGCTTTGATCATTTAAGTGTGTGTGTGTGTGTGTGTGTGTGTGTGTGTGTGTGTGTGTGTGTGTAGTTCCAAGTTCTGCTTCGATCATTCAAGTGTGTTTGTGCAGTTCCAAGCTCTGCTTCGATCATTCATGTGTGTGTGTGTAGTTCCAAGTTCTGCTTCGATCATTTATGTATGTGTGTGTGTGTGTGTGTGTGTGTGTGTGTGTGTAGTTCCAAGTTCTGTTTTGCTCATTTAAGTGTATGGGTATAGTTCCAAGTTCTGCTTCATTCATTCAATTGTGTGTGTGTAGTTTCAAGTTCTGCTTCGATCATTCAAGTGTAGTGTGTGTGTGTGTGTGTGTGTAGTTCCAAGTTCTGCTTCAATCATTCGGGGGGGGGGGTGTAGTTCCAAGTTCTGCTTTGATCATTCAAGTGTGTGTGGGATTGTGTGTGTGTGTGTGTGTGTGTGTGTGTGTGTGTGTGTGTGTGTGTGTGTGTGTGTGTGTGTAAAATGCCCCAGTTAGGTATACCTGGTGGTTAATATTACACAGCTCTAAACCCTGTACCATAGGTACAAGGACCAAGAGCTTAAATTCTCTACTTGTACCGCCACTTGTGATTCAAGGAGTTGAGTCCATAGCTCTCAGCTGTCCATATTTTCACAGAATGTCTAGAATGTTTAGGGCATACTTTTCGTCTGTTCCTCTTAAAGTTTGTGGTTTCTGGCAAATCAGTGAGAACTAAATTCACTAAGTAATGATAGGCATTTAAGTTTCAGTCTTTCTATCTTTCAGGAAATGCATGTAACACAAAACATTATTTTCTAGCAACTTTCTAAGATTATACAAGCAATGTTTAAAATGTGTTCTTGGTTTTGGGCCTTTGCCCCCCCCCCCAATAAATTTTGGCTTTTTCCAGATTTCTTGTGCTGCAAAGCTGAGAGATATAGTTGAGTGTCAAGTGGATTTTACAAGGAGCTGAGAGCATCAGGGAAAGAGAAGTTTAGTGCTGCTTATACCAAAGTTGTTTGCATTGTTACTAGCACAACAGGTAGTGTACTTGCTTTTGATGCAGAAGGCTGTGGGTTCTACTTCCACAGTATATAGATGGATTGCTGATACTGTACTTTAAAGGGGGATGGAGACTGCAGTCCTGGGAATGTCCTCCTTTGGAGGAGATACCTACCAACTACAGACCTGTTTTCAGTTTGCCATACATTCCCTATTGCAATATAAGTAGCTTATCATTTTTTTTAATGTAACATAGGCAATTTATTCTTCAAGGGCCACAGGCACTTTATTTGAAGATGAAACAATGAAATATAAAGTTGTTTGCTAGCAGCATACTCTTCATTAGTTACAGATCTCTTTAATGTGGAATTATTTAGATGACTTTTACTTCTGTAGATATTGTGCATATTTAGTGATATTGGTGGATTGTAATGACAGAAGTTTGAGTAGACTTTTATAATGGGAATGTTCTGAACTGGGCAGTTTTGTCATTATTGGTTCATACATTTTGTTTCATTGCTTACTGGAAAAATGTTCAAAACAATAAATTTTAAATATGCTCTAACAAGTGTGCTGTATTATACAAGGAATATAATTTAATACAACCAGGAAGGTGAATCAAAGAACACATGTATGCTTGCATGGTCCTAAATATGTGTGCAAGGGGCTTATGATTTGAAACAGCCCAAAGGTAAACTTTATCCACCACTGACCAAATACATTTTCTTTGAATGTGAGTTTCAATGCTGTTTCAATGAATGTGAGTTTCAAGGGCAGAGAGGTTTTAATGCTAAGTCTGTTTTCATTCTGAGACTGTATTGCTTTGTTTAGCAGATGTTTGTTCGTGTTTGTGCTATAAATTTTAAAATAAAAGTTTTAAATGAAATCCAAATAATCATTGTAGAAATAAAGCATATAGCAGTATGCACATTACAGTGTTTATGGTAAATGGGGAGAAATAGCCAAGTAATATGCTACATTGGAATGGCTGCTGGAGGAGGTGGGCTGTGCATGAGTGGGCTCGTTTGACCATGAATTTGTGAGGGGGAGGGAGTGGCAAACTGAAAGACAGCCCTGGGTAGCACAAACTCTAGCTACACCACTGTTTGGACTGTGGACGAAGGTACAAGTGAGAGGTAGGTATGTGCGTGTGTGTGTTTAAGTGTTTAAGAGTTGTGCATGTAAAAAATAGGTAGGAGTGTGTGGATTTAAGAAGTAGTTATGTAGGGGTGTGTATGCGTATATGTAAGAAGTAGGTAGGTAAAGGTAGGGATGTGCATGTGTGTGTATGACAAGTAGGTAGGTCTGTGTGTGTGTGTGTGTGTGTGTGTGTGTTTGTAAGAGGGAGGGAGGTGTATGTGTGTGTGTGTGTGTGTTTGTGTGTGTGTGTGTGTCTGTGTGCAGATGCATCTGTTTGTGTGTAAGTAAGAGGGGGTAGGATTGTGTATGTGGGGAGGTCATCCCTCACAATTATCCAAATGTTTGCCTCATATTTCGGTTTGTTTCTCATAAAATTCTGTTTTTTTCTGGCAAATCATTGAGGACTGAAGTGGGAAAATATTGGCAGACATTTGAGTTTTAGACTTCATATCCTCAGAAAATGCGTACTAATCTAATGCAAACCTTGTTGTTCTCTCCACTTTCTAAGGAGGTAGGGGTATGTATGTGTGTGTTGTGCATCTCAACTGTACAGATTTTTACAGACTATCCAGATTTTGTGCCTTATATTTTTGGTCTGTTCCTCCTAACATTTTTTTTTTGACAAATCACTGGGATGAGCTAAGGATTAAAGTTATAAATAATGACATGTATTTGAGTTTCAGACTTCATATCCTTTATAAAATACATTCTAACACAAATCGTGTTATTCTAGCAACTTTCTAAATATGTCCCTAGTTTTGGGCCTTTGTCCCCAACATTATAACAGGCTTTGTCCAGATTTCTTGAAAGGTATGATGTGTGTGTGTGTGTATGTGTGTGTGTGTGTGTGTGTGTGTGTGTGTGTGTGTGTGTGTGTGTGTGTGTGTGTGTGTGTGTATAAGAGGGAGGTAGCATACCCCTCAGCTGACCAGGTTTTTGCAGAATGTCCAGAGTTTTGTCCCATATTCCTCCTAAAAGGATTGAAGTTGCTAAATAATAACAGACTTGTAAGAATATGCTCAACAAAATATTAAGGTTGAAAGTAATTATGTTACAAATATGTAACATAAATAAGGTATAAAATAAAACTTGCTTAAATGTAGAAATAGAGTTTGGCAATATGTGGTTAGCATCCATACTAAATGACCGTGGCTTGGAAAATAAGGAACTGATGACATGTTTTCCTACAGAATCAGTATGCATTTCACACTGTCAGCAAGAAAACTGACCTCTTACAGACTTGGCAAGAATGTAAAAACAGGATGTATGCATTTCACATTGTCAGTAAGAAAGTTAACCTGCTTCTGTAAAGAATGGACAACAGGAAAACAATCTGTACATGTTTCTATCATATGACATTGTTAAGCAAGGAAGTTTGAATGGTGCTTTTATCAAGTCAGCATTTGTACAAGAAAAGACAGTACCAGTACAGGATGAAAACATGTTTTTATGCAAACACCAGCAAACAGATTTTCTCATACAAAGACCAAAATAGACTACCATGGAAAAAAAACAGGATGTAAAACTAGTATAAAGAGACTGTAGCAGATAACATTGTTAGAGATATTTTTTGTATTGTATCTCTCATATCATCCATGCTGCTTGAGAAGTAAAGTAGAACAGTAACTAAAGCTGCAATAGTAGTTCATGTGATTTGTTTATAAAAAGTAATTTATTGGTTACTGCTCAGAGTTTTAGGTGCTTTATTAGTGTACACTCTACAAGTTTCCATGGGCAACAGACTGTGATAACTAGACTTTGATTTCAGCAGAATCCAGCCAGTAAGACCTTAGTGTCTTAAGAAGACTTCGGATCAATCACAGTAACAGCACCCTGATTAGCACCTTGAAAATAAATTTTTCAATGGCGAGCCTACATGCATTCAAACACAGAGGGAGTGGTAAGCCCTGCAGAGGGTCACTTCAGTCAAATTGCAGTAACTAACATTTGTACATATGTGTAAATCCTAAACAGAAGTATTCCAGTTTATGCAGCTTGCAGTAGTAAAGTTTTTCAGACGTCTGAATCCAGATTGAGCCTGCAGTCCAGGAAAGTCGCAGTGCCATTAATTTTTCAAGAAAAGGTGGACATCTACTTACACAGCAGTTTGCTGCCTGTTGTGTTTCACCAGCTTCACAAGTGACTCTGAAAAATTTCCAGCCATCTGCAACAACAGCCTGATAACCTGTTTTCTTGCTAACTGGTAAGACTTTTTTCTGTGTCACATTGTTAGTATGAATGCTATTAGACATAAGTCAAGCAGATGCAAGCCAAGCTTTAGTAAATTGCAATGTTGGTATACACAGCACATTAGTAAATGTAAAACCTTATTAGGGCAAGTTGATAGTAAGGCATTATGCAAATGTATTACAATATGTGACTGGTATATCAAAGAAAACCATGTGGGGTATGACAAATGTTTATTGTGTGATTCAACAGAAACTGCATTTTCTGTACGTCATAAAAAAGTATTGCATGATATTGCTAAAAAATAGACTGTAAAGACAGACCTTTGCATGACAGAAAATTAACTAAGGGTAAAGTGTTTCCATTATATTCAGATGTTGAACAGTTATGTCCTGTCACCACATGTAAAAGGTTAATTTCAGAGTTACAACAGGACTCAAATCACTTACTGACAGAACCTTTAGTACATTTTGTTACAAAAGAATGTAATAAACTTCTAAAAGACAGACACAATGAGTTCAGGAAGCTTAGACAAGTTATACATACATCTTTTCAAAAGTGCATAAGAGTTTTAGACAATGCAACATTACAGGAAACTCTTCAACAGCAGTTACAGGATAAAGAAAATAAATTAGCTGAGCTTAAGAAAACATTACAAAAGTGCAAGAAACTACAGCTGATATGTACAAAAGAGATATATTTTATAATCAAGAACCAAGTATAAGGGGAAAAAAGCAACTCCAACCAATGACTGATAACCAGAAAAAAGTGCTGTTTGGAAAACAAAGTCCACAAACCATGGTATGAGAGTCCTTTATTCCAAACACAGATATTAATGCTCAGAATTCACAATACATTTTCGTCTACCAAGATTTCATCAGATAACCCCATACAACAAACAACAAGTCCTTAAACAGCCCAAAGAATTTCAAATTCAACCAATAAAAGCTTAACATCAATTAAATATACAAAAAGTACAAAAAAGTAGTAATAACAAAAGCACCATTTTCAAACATTAATTTACTACCAGCGATCTTTGGTGTATAAAAATATATAAAACATATAAAAATATATATTAATATTAAGAAATACTATAAGTAATTGTATTAAAATGTATAAAACATGACATAGAAAGTGTTTAAAAACATTTCATTCAGCATATAAAACTGCTCACACAGCATAAAAACTAATGCAATGCTACCCTCTAGTGGCTCATATTACATCTTACAATTTTTACAATTTAGCTGCTCTTAACTTCAGTAATGGTGCCAGGGAAATGCTCTCATAAGACCAGGGTATCTCCCAGCATCCAAGAAAACCTGCCAGTACAACTCATGGTATTCAAGATGGGTTTCCCATAAACTCCCTCTAACATCTTTGTGGACAACCTCAAGTACAAAAAATAAAAAACTTGCTTGAGCACAATTCTGTAGGTGTTTATATAGGGCATTTTTATCATTGCTCCTACTTATGTCATAAAAATGTTCATAAATATGCCTTTTTAAACGTCTTTCAGTTTTCCCTACATAGAATGCGCTGCAAACTTCACAGGTTACTAAATAGACCAACCCTCTAGAAATACAATTGCTGTAACAGGTACTTCTAACAAGTTTATTCCTGGCTTTAATGAACACCTGGTCATAATTAACTACATGTTTACACTGGGCACATGTCCCACATCTATAAGTACCAGGTCTTTTTCCCTTATGTATGGTACTCCCTCTTTCCAATAATTCCTTCCGATTGGTACCTTTCTTAAACACAATGTTTAACGGTTTGTTTTCAACACCCTTTAGGTCAGTGAGGGATGTAAATCTATCCCATTCTTTTTTCACCACATCAACCATCTTTTGTGAATCACTGCTATATTCCATTGTAAGTACCCTATTAAACTTGCCATCCTTTTTCACACCATTAATGAATGTAAAATCATTACCCTTACCTAAAAGGGGGCATAAATCTTGTCTTCCGCTGGTTTTTAATATAAATAATAGTATCCTCCAGTAACTCAGCTGGGTATCCCCTCTCCAAAAATAATTTTCCCAAGAAGGCACATTCATCCTCAAAGTCTTCATCTAAAGAGGTGAGTCTACTAGCTCTAATCAATTGCCCCTTAAAAATACTTTTCTTTTGCACATATGGGTGGGCACTCTCAAAATGAAGATACGAATTAGAGAAAGTCTCCTTTCGAAAAACTTTGGACTTAATACCCCCAAAGATTTTAATGATTTATGTACTCCAGAAATTCATTCAATTTCTCCTCCGATTCCTTCCAAAAAATACAGATATCATCTAGAAAATGCCTATACAACATCCAACAGTCACAAAATCTAGATTAAAAATATGTTGTTTTTCCCACCAGGCTAGGATAATGTTGGCATATGTGGGGGCACAGTTGGCCCCAATGGCCACCCCCCTCAACTGGTGGAAATATTCACCACCATAGTAAATAAAATTGTTTTTTATTATAATTTCCATAAGGTTAAGAATAACCTGTAAATTATCGCTACTGATATTACATTTGTCAACCAGGGCAGCCTCAAGCCAACTTAATCTACCTTCCTGTGGTATAACTGCAAATAAATCTTTGATATCCACTGTTACGAATATAATATTATCGTAGACCTGATTGGTGTCAATACCAGAAGAAATTCCCAAGAATCTTTTAGAATAGTTTTTTCTATACCCCAATGTTTTTTTCAATTTTATATCACAGTATTTTGCCAGATGCATAATCTTTGAGCCTTCAGCGGACACAATCGGTCTGAGGGGAGGATTAATTTGATCCTTCCGAACCTTGGGGATCCCAAACATAGTGGGTATCCTAGGTTGAGGCACATGTAAGAATTCAAACGTTTCTATGTTAATTAATCCTTCTAAAAGCAAATCATTAAGGGCCAACTTAATTTTCTTATAGGCCACATGAGTCTCATTTTTAGAGACCCTATTGTAGGTAAGGGAATCCCCCAAAATGTCGTGCATTTTTCCTTCATATATGACTTGGTCCATAAGGACAGTTCCCCCTCCTTTGTCTGGTATCATAACCCTAATCTGTGAATTCCACTGAAGCTCACCAAGTACCCTTTTCTCTTTTTGATTCAAATTATATTTTCTTGATTTACCTACTACCTTTCTTATTTCTTTCCCCACTATAGACTCAAAATTTTTCAATTGTGGGTGTATTGTTGGGTTATATTCACTTTTACGTCTTAGACATGGCTGTGTGTCCATCCTCTCCTGTCCATGAAAAGTGATGTCCAAATTAAGCTGTCTAATAAACATTTTAAAATCCAATAAAAGTCTAGTACTGTCACATTTCTTATATGGTACAAATTTAAAACTCTAGAAAATAAATTAAAATGGTCCACAGTTAATTTTACACTGGTATAGTTAAAAATATTATAGTTTCTGTATGTGAATACATTATTACTACAATACATTTCATCTAATACAATAGTAGGGGGATTAGTCACCCTACATTCATCCATATCTTTATTTGAAACTAATAATGTTGGTATTTGCCCTTCCCCCAATATCCCCCTCCTCTTCCTCCCCTCTGGGCATGATAGTAATATAGGGGAGCCCTCTGGTTCATTAACTTTTCGGAATGTCAGAGAGGGGATAATCTAAAGGGTCCAATTGATTATTCACATCCACTAACTCATCATTGTCTAAAATTTCTTCAAGGTCATCATTCACACCATTCTTTACCCAACCTTTACTGTTTTTTTTCTGGGTGCCGGGTAACATTGCTTGTCTTTATATTCTAAAATATCTCTATTCAATTTCTTCATCTTCCTTTTAATATTAACTAAACATAAATCATCTATTGTGTCCATCATACTATAGTATTTTATGTTCTCTGCCTCTACAGTATGTAATAAGTAATTGGTAATAAAATTGTTAAGGTGCTCTATAACAGTAGAAAGTTCATTCATTTTTATCTCATTTTGTTTTACTACAATTTTAACCACATCAAGCCCACATCTATTAAAACTATCCACAAGATCCTTATAAAATACAGAACTGTTGTCAATGTTATTGGGGAACTTAAATACTCTCAAACCTTTAGGCACAATCCACCTTTTCAAACATTCCCTAAGGTATTTGTTGTCAATCTTGAGAGCTTTAAATTTCCCCAACACATCAGCTAATTTATTAACATTATTTCTATAGGTGTCATTATTTCTCTTATTATCAAGCACAGCAGAATTGACTTCCATATCAAAATTAATATCTACATTACTGTTCAGCCATTCAGAGAAAATTTTCCTCTGATTAACAACTGCTAGTCCATTGCCAGTAACATTATTAAAGTCACCTTTATTAATTTAACTAGAAGTCCGTCCGTTGTTTGCATTGACGCCATTCGTGGCCACGCCATTGTCACCGGGTGTAAAAAGTAAATTGGGAGTATCCAAAATATTAAACAAATTCCTTTCCATTTGCTTGTTAGTTCCATTATCTTCATTTGAGCTAAATTTAGCTCTAACAGCCTCCTCTGTAGATCCGCCATCATGAAATGCTTCCTGGTTACCAGGTAGAGGTGAACACAGTACAGTAGCTAACCTCGCACTGATAGGAGTCAGTAGGTCGATGAGCTGAGAAAGCAGACCAATGAGCTTCCTCGTTTCACCCATGTCAACCCTCCTCTCCTTTGGAGACCGTGGTAACAAAACAGTGTCTTCCATTCCCCAAATGCAACCAAGAACCAAGTACAAGGGGAAAAAACAACTCCAACCAACGACTGATAACCAGAAAAAAGTGCTGTTTGGAAAACAAAGTCCACAAACCACGGTATGATAGTCCTTTATTCCAAACACAGATATTAACGCTCACAATTCACAATACGTTTTCGTCTACCAAGACTTCCTCAGATAACCCCATACAACAAACAACAAGTCCTTAAATAGCCCAAAGAATTTCAAATTCAACCAATAAAAGCTTGACATAAATTAAATATACAAAAAAGTAGTAATAACAAAAGCACCATTTTCAAACATTCATTTACTACCAGCGACCTTTGGTGTATAAAAATATATAAAAAATATAAAAAAATATTAATATTAAGAAATACTATGATAAGTCTTCTTCTTTCGGCTTTTTCCAGTTAGGGGTCGCCACAGCGGAACTCTGGTCCGCTAATGATTGGCAGTAGATTTTTACGGTGCCGAGGTGCCAGCTCGATGCCCAACCTTCAACGAAGGCACTTTGTATTAAAATGTATAAAACATGACATAGAAAGTGTTTAAAAACATTTCATTCAGCATAGAAAACTGCTCACACAGCATAAAAACTAATGCAATGCTACCCTCTAGTGGCTCATATTACATCTTACAATTCTAGATTTTGTGACTGTTGGATTTTGTATAGGCGTTTTCTAGATGATATCTGTATTTTGTGGAAGGAATCGGAGGAGAAATTGAATGAATTTCTGGAGTACATAAATACGACTACCACCTTCCTACAATTTACTAGTAAAATTACTTTTAACAAAGTAGACTTTTTGGATATAAGTATCATTAAAACCTTTGGGGGTATTAAGTCCAAAGTTTTTCGAAAAGAGACTTTCTCTAATTCGTATCTTCATTTTGAGAGTGCCCACCCATATGTGCAAAAGAAAAGTATTTTTAAGGGGCAACTGATTAGAGCTAGTAGACTCACCTCTTTAGACAAAGACTTTGAGGATGAATGTGCCTTCTTGGGAAAACTATTTTTGGAGAGGGGATACCCAGTTAAGTTACTGTATACTATTATTTATATTAAAAACCAGCGGAAGACAAGATTTATGCCCCTTTTAGGTAAGGGTAATGATTTTACATTCATTAATGGTGTGAAAAAGGATGGCAAGTTTAATAGGGTACTTACAATGGAATATAGCAGTGATTCACAAAAGGTGGTTGATGTGGTGAAAAAAGAATGGGCTAGATTTACATCCCTCACTGACCTAAAGGGTGTTGAAAACAAACCGTTAAACATTGTGTTTAAGAAAGGTACCAATCGGAAGGAATTATTGGAAAAAGGGAGTACCATACATAACAGAAAAAGACCTGGCACTTATAGATGATGACATGTGCCCAGTGTAAACATGTAGTTAATGCTGACCAGGTGTTCATTAAAGCCAGGAATAAACTTGCTAGAAGTACCTGTTACAGCAATTGTATTTCTAGTTGGTTGGTCTATTTAGTGACCTTTGAAGTTTGCAGTGCGTTCTATGTAGGGAAAACTGAAAGACGTTTAAAAAGGCGTATTTACGAACATTTTTATGACATAAGTAGGAGCAATGATAAAAATACCCTATATAAAAACCTACAGAATTGTGCTGAAGCAAGCTTTTTTTTTTTTTTTTTTGTACTTGAGGTTGTCCACAAAGATGTTAGAGGGGGTTCATGGGAAACCCGTCTTGAATACCGTGAGTTGTATTGGCAGGTTTTCTTGGATGCTGGGAGATACCCTGGTCTTAATGAGAGCATTTCCCTGGCACCATTACTGAAGTTAAGAGCAGCTAAATTGTAAAAATTGTAAGATGTAATATGAGCCACTAGAGGGTAACATTGCATTAGTTTTTTTATGCTGTGTGGGCAGTTTTCTATGCTGAATGAAATGTTTTTAAACACTTTCTATGTCATGTTTTATACATTTTAATACAATTACTTATCATAGTATTTCTTAATATTAATATATTTTTTTATATGGACTATGTAACTAATACCCATATGTGCTAGCTGCCCTTCCGTGTGTGTGTTACTTTTAACAGCCTACCGCAGACCACGTACCTCTCTCCCTCCTCCAGTGCTCCCAACCCCTTAATTACATTAAGTAATTGAGTGATTGCTTATCTCAGCTCTACAGTATCTATTTTTGCCACTAGGTGGCAGCATTATCCCAAGTAGGTACTTATCTCCAGCCTTTTTCCCCCTGCTTACTAAACCTTGGTTGATTTCTATTAAGTCATACTCCCCAGTCTATAGCTCCTAAGTATCCACTCCCTCCTTGGAAAATTAACCACAGCTTAAACTCCATTAAAGAATTTTTCCCTTACATATTGGTTAATTTAACTTCCGGATCAGTTGAGACCTTGCAGTTACTGATACTTTTTCTCCAGCATTCAGTTCTCTTGCTCTTGTCCACTCCGTTCACCCTGCGGGCTCACTCCGCTCCCCTACCCTGCCCCCAATTCTCACCTGCCCCCACTTTTCCTACATTTATTCTCCTCCCAATATCCCTCCCTCTAACCACCAACCAATCCTCAAACGCTTTTCCCTCGCCCCTTCCTCCAGCTCACCTGACTCTCACTACCACTCCTCCTCCCTCCTACGTCCCATTACCCTCATCTCTATTACAGCTGACAGGCTCCACCTATCATGCTCTCTCTTACACCAAAAACCTTTATTTCCTCATCTATCCTCATCCTAAGGGAGGGTGGCCTAATGGTTAAGGTGTTTGCCTTACAAACACAAGGTGCAGGGTTTGAATCTCACAAGAGATAATTGGCTAGGCTTAAAATGGCTCGCAAGGGCAGTTAGCTTAGTACTAATCTATGAACCTATGAACCTATGAATCCTTCTTCTACTTCCTCTATACCATTCCACCTCATATACCCACTTCAGTCTAGACCCTTCACCTCTTCCTCCCCACACTACACACTTCCAAAACATCTCTGCCTCTTTATTCCCCTCTCACCCTATCCTCCTCTTAAAAGTAAAATTTTCCCAATCTCTACTAAATTCTACAAACCTAAACCTATTCTCTACCAAACACTTCTACCTAATTACAAACCAAAAAAACTTATTCCCTTTCTCTCTTTCCTTTGCTTAGCCGGTGACATTCACCCTAATCCAGGACCAAACTTCTCTCCAACAAATCACCCTGGCTCTTACAATAAATCCACTAGTAAATACCTCAAATTCCTCACCATCAATGGCCAAAGCTTAAAAAACAAATTAACCCTCTTTCATGCCTGGCTCAATCATAACTCACCTGACATTGTAGCCATCTCTGAAACCTGGCTAAAACCTCATATAAGTGACTCTGAATTCCTTCCTGCCGGATTTCAATCATTTCGATCCGACTGCCTAAGTAGAAAAGGTGGTGGTGTAGCACTAATCTACTCCAACCAGCTGTCCATATCCTAATCCCATCCCTTCTTTCAATAATGCTGAACTTGTAACTGGCCTACTAAAAATAAACAAACATAAAAGCATCTGCTTCATTTCCCTATATATCCCTCCAGGAAACAACACCAATACCCTGGAAGACATCCTCTCCTGGGCCTTCTCAAATATTAAGTTAGAAACATACATATTGGGAGATGTAAATATAGACTGGAACAAAATCAATAACACTAATCTTACCATGTCAATCAATCTATTTAACTACACTCAATTTACTAACTCCATTACTAGGCCTAACAAAACCAACCCCCCCCAGGCTCCATACTAGACTGGATCTTAGTATCTCATCCCAATAAGGTCATAAAATCTGGTGTCATTCCTGACTCATTAGGAGACCACCTCCCTGCATTCACCCATCGAGCTACCCTCACTTCCCCACACTCCCACCACTTCATTCACACTAGTAACCTCTTTAACTTTAATCCTACTACTACTCTGATTCCCTTAAGCATACTAGCTGGAGCCCCTTAAAAACTCTCCTATTAGACGCAGCCATTGACTTTTTCAATACAACATTCTTAAATGTCCTTAACTCCCTAGCTCCAATAAGAACAAAAAGAGTAAAAACTAAGATTGCCCCATGGCTTACCAAAGACACCAAAAAGATTATGCTACAAAGAGATAAAACCTGGAAAACATACCTCCAATATAAACAGCCAGACATCTTACTTAAATATAAACAGCTGAGAAACCTAGCCAAAAAAAAGTTATCAAAGATAAAAAATCTTACTACATCAAAATCCAGGTAAATCATGCAAAAAATCCCAAACAATTTTGGAACTCAAATAATTCCCTCCTTAGGCCAGGTACTAAATACAATCCCTGCCCCGACATCAGCAAATCTGACCTTGAAATTGCCTCACTATTCAATAGCTTCTTCACCTCTTCTATTGCTGAGCTAACCAAGACCTTTCCCAGCAATAACCCTCCACCCCTCCACACCCAATCTTCCTCTCCCTCTTCTCCCCCCTACTTTCGAACTCAAACCCATCTCCACCTATCTAATAAAGAAACTACTCTCTAAACTAAAGCCTTGCTCCAATGCCCCCGACAACATTCCTTCCTCCTTCTTAAATATAGCCTCCGATGGTATTGCTCTTCCTATCAGCATCCTGCTCAATAGATCCCTACTTGAATCCTATGTTCCCAAACTATGGAGCACTGCATATATTCTTCCACTTCACAAAGGTGGCAAAAACTGCATTGCCTCCAATTTCCACCCCATAGCCATCCTCTCCCCAATCTCCAGACTTCTTGAAAAATGCATCCACCTTCAGCTCTTGCCATTCCATAACAGACACCAGCTACTCTCTCCTACCCAACACGGCTTCCACCCAGGACACAGTACCAACACCGTCCTTCTCTCCTTCTTACATACTGTCAATTCAGCCCGTGACTCTGGTAAAATCATATCCTCAGTTCTACTGGACTTATCTAAAGCTTTCGATACCATCTCCCACACCCACCTACTAAATCATCTGACTAATCTCAATCTCTCCCACAAAACACTTTCCTGGTTCTCCAGCTATCTTTCAGACAGGTCCTGGGCTGTAAAATGGGGTCAGGGCACCTCCACCTTCCTTCCTACCCCACCGGAGTACCCCAAGGTTCGATACTTGGCCCAGTACTATTCAATATCTTTATTAACGACTTTCACAAAGCCATACCTAATGCTAATATTGTACAATATGCTGATGATTCTCCTTTGATCTGCTGCACCTCTAACCTAACAGATCTCTAAATACTAACACAATCAGCCTTTTCTACCACCGAATACTGGATGCTCCAAAATCACCTCTCACTAAATGCCAACAAAACTAAAATCCTTCTATTCTCTCCTTCAAAATTCTCCCCTATTGATAAAAACTGACTTCAAATAACCAGCCTTAACAACTCCATCTTAGAGGCCATTCCCTCCGCCAAGCTTCTTGGTGTCACCATTGATGAAATGCTAAAACTTAACACTCACGTCCTGCTAAACATAAAGAAAACCCATATAAAACTCAGCCTACTTTATAGAAACAACTACTTCCTCTCTCCTGCTACCAGACTAACTCTCACCACAACCTGTCTTCTTCCCTCTCTACTGTATGGTGCCCCTCTGCTTAGTAAGTTATCCTCCACACTCTCCTCCAAACTGGAAGTATGTTATAATAAAATCTCCAGATTTGCTACCAAAGCCAAATCCTCCTCTCATCACTGCACCTCCCTTCACTCATTAAATTGGCTTGAACTCCCCAACCAACTGGACCTTCTCCAAATCACCACTGCCCACAGATTACTGTTCCAACCTACTAAGTGCCCTGCACTATCCAATATCCTACAACCATATACCCCCCCCCCATAGAACCCTTAGATCTACCCACCAAAACCTAATCACTGTCCAAATACCCAAGCACCCAGCTGGTCAGCTTCTGCTATCCTTCTCCTTAGCTAAAAAATGGAATGCTCTTCCCTCGTCTCTGAGGCCCTGTGACAACCTTGAAAACGTTAAAACTCTTCTTCATTCCTACCTTTATTTAAACAGGAAATGCAGCTGTACTCTTCACCCCACACCTCTCAAGCTCTTCTCCTCTTTTACGCCTGGCTAACCTTCTCGCCTAGCTAACATATGTAGATTATATAAATAGCTAAACTGTAAAATCTAGCCACCAGGCTATATGCCTGTCTTTCTTGCCTAAACAAAATTGTAATTGTTTGTTTTCTTTTCTTTTTGAATGCTACCTGTTGTTTGTAATGCAAAGTTTCTCTGTAATTATTCATGTAACTAAACTATGTATTGTGGAGCTTTTCTCCCTGGGCCTCCAGTGAAAATGGGTTCCCCAAGCCCAGTGGACCTCCCCAGTCATCAAACTGGAATAAATAAATAAATAAATAAATAAATAAATAATATTTTTTCTATATTGTTATACACCAAAGGTCGCTGGTAGTAAATGAATGTTTGAAAAGGGTGCTTTTGTTATTACTACTTTTTTGTACTTTTTGTATATTTAATTGATGTCAAGCTTTTACTGGATGAATTTGAAATTCTTTGGGCTATTTAAGGACTTGTTGTTTGTTGTATGGGGTTTATCTGATGAAGTCTTGGTAGACAAAAATGTATTTTAAATTGTGAGCCTTAATATCTGTGTTTGGAATAAAGGACTGTCATACTGTGGTTTGTGGACTTTGTTTTCCAAACAGCACTTTTTTCTGGTTATATATTTTATAATATGTTTGTGTTTTGAAAATGGTTACGCATACATGGTAGGATCTGATGTATGACTTTCACTCAATTAAAGCAAGACATTTATCAGTACTACAGTAAAGAAGAGCAAATAACTGCCATTCTCATAGCATGGTCAAAAGGTACACAAAACAGTTCAGAGCAATCAAAGGATTGAGTCCATGACATTTATGAATAGTGAAATATGTACACTTATGTTCTGTGTAGAAATCATTTTGTATGATGTATATATCCTTTGATTGCTCTGAAATTTTACATTTATTTTTATATATAGGTAGAATGGCTAATATGTGAGCTGATTCACTCTGAATGTTTTAGGTAGAATAGTTTTAATTTTGAATGTATGCTTAATGACAACATGTGTAGTGTTTCATTTAAGGTTTTGATTATGTATTGTCATGTCTGTTACAATGATAGTTTTTTAGTGTCAATGTTCAGGGATAAAGTATGTATATTTATTGTTTTATATTGTGTTATCTGGCAGCAGGTAGAAAATGAAGCTGTTTCCCTTTAAATGGTTAAGTGAAGGGCTTGCCCTTAACTGTTGCAGTATTTAAAGAGTGTAACTGTAGCATTTGAATTTTCAAGGTCTGAGGAAGCAATACGTGAAAGTGCTAACCTGTTGGATTTATGTGAATAAAAGATCTTTGCTTTTATACACTCTCTGAGTATTCTGGATAATTCAAGTGAGCCTGGTCACCTCATACGTGGTGCTGTTGTTGGATAAACATGTGTTAGTTAAGCTAATATCTATTTTTTTTTACATTTTTTTATAATTGTATAGTAACACCACACCAAACAGTTAAAGTTCTGAATTTTAAAAAAGAAATAAAATCACAGATGGTATTAGTCAAGCAGTCTTTGTAAAATGAATGGCAGGGCAGTTAAATAAATAAAAAAACATTGAAATTCAAGTTACAAAAAGATGTAAGCTAATTGTAAAGTAATGTCTAGTTATGTAGTATAAATGCATAGTTATGCAAATCACAAATACTTATTATAATTCTAAGTGTTTTATAACTGCATTTTACTATAAAATTGCAAGTGTATTAACAGATGATTAAAGGAAAAATGCTAAAAGGGTAAACTATGGTTTACAAAGTCTAAAATGTGAGCTCAGACCTTCCCAGACTAGATAAATAGTTACAGGAAATATTAAGCAGATAAGGTAAAAAACAAGACTGCCAGACAAGTGGCTTGAGTTTTGCTAAAGCATTATTGTTATTAAAACATAATTGTTAAAATGTTCACGTGCAACACTATTTGGTAATTATAATAAAACATCACAGTTGTGCATATATGTCACTGATAATCTGTTTGTAGGTAAATGTTAAAAGTAAAAAAAAACTCAGTTACATCAAGTACAGCCAGCAGATAGGTTATAGCATACATACAGTTCAAACAACGTATATAGGGGGGTACAAATAACTACTGGTAGGAGTAGACCGCAAAGGCAATAGAAAAAATATATTCTGACATTGAAAGCCAAAAAATGATCAAATCAGACAAAGGTCCATAGTTTATTAGTAACATAATAAAGCAAATGTATAACCAAAGTGATGGGCTGACATACATTTTATTCTCACAGCATAAAACAAATAAACAATGCTGCAGTACTATAGGGGAGGGGTACTTTCTCAGTTTTACACTGACTGTGTGAGCAGTATTGCAAAAGGGTCTAAAAAAAAGCTACAAGAAGAAATAATATCTCATTCCTTCTTGACAATACTCTTTTGGGGGTAGGGCAAAACAAGTATTAGTGAAAGTATTAGTGCCTTAGAAACACTTGTAAACATATTAAAATTGAAAATGGGTATTAGTGAAAACCAGTATTAGTGCATTAGAAACACTGGTAAACAGATTAAATCTGACAGGCCAAGATATTTTACAAGTTTCTAATAGCTATTATGTTAGTCATTATTGTATTGTTTAGTATTAAATTGTATTTACAACCTGTTAAATCATAAAGCTATACAAGAGGTGGCTTAAAATTGCTTTATTAAAGCTATACAAGGGAGAGTAAAGATATGTAAAAATTAAACAAGAATGGTCATTATTTTTTAATATGTTTTTGGCAAGACAATGTTGGTATGCAAAAGCATGAATGTTTCTAATTGCTGAGTCTGTAGTTTAATATCATGCCTTTGGTAGCAATTCTACTAGTCCAATATTTTGCTTGATATTAATGTTATGAAATTTGTGGATTGGACTAAGTGTGCTTTACAGTCTTTGTATGTACAAATACAAAATAATTCAGTACAAATGAAATTAATGTCTAGCAATAAATATGTGTGGAGAACCATGTTTAAAAAAATGGGTCCAGGGTACCTACTAGATTAAAATGCATGAGTAGCAAACAGTCTGTGTAGATATATACTGTATACGACACATTGTAAACTAACAAGTTCAAAAGTAATTTGTCAAGTTGTAATTGTATTACTAATTGTAATTTTATCATTGTTTTTTGGACCTTCATTTTATCTGTACTAGCACTGGTTACCCCAGTTAGAGGAAAATTATATTAAAATATTGTACTCATACAGCTAATTGACTAATACGTACATAGCATTCTTTAGTGTATAAATCATGTTTTTTTAAATCCTCAAGTATCAAATATACTGAAATAATTACATTCAAATATTTATTATCTAAGACCAGTTCAGTACTTTACCAAGGTGTTTAATATGTTCACTTCACTGACAGCCAAGGTGTTAATATATGACCACAATGTTATGGTTAAAATTACATTGAAACTGTATATAGCACTAAATAATGCTTGCAGTAGCACATAGTTTTTGTCTCTTATAGATATTAGTCTATCTCTAATATTTTGGTGTAAAATGATTAATAAATGCAAATAGTTAATTCAACAGCTGCAAAGAGTTAATGAAAGAATTCTAAGTCATAAATTAAATTCTGTGATTGCAAAAGAATAAATTAATCAAGTTAAAACTAAAGCAGACACAGCCCATAACTGGTGAAATATTTTCACAGAATGGTCTTCAAAAGAAAAAGTTGTTAGTTAAATACATTCAGTTTTAGTAGCAATAGTTGATATCATTGTATTAACAATGTAAAACTGCATTTTGACTTGTATCAAATGAAGACTAAAGGTTTTGTTTCCTATAAAGTGTTTTGAGTATGTTTTAAAATAAAAAGAGGGAATTGTAAGAATATGCTCAACAAAGTATTAAGGTTGAAAGTAATTATGTTACAAATATGTAACATAAATAAGGTATAAAATAAAGCTTGCTTAAATGTAGAAATAGAGTTTAGCAATATATGATTAGCATCCACACTAAATGACTGTGGCTTGGAAAATAAGGAATTTGCTTAATGACATGTTTTCCTACAGAATCAGTATGCATTTCACACTGTCAGCATGAAAGCTGACCTCTTACAGACTTGGCAAGAATGTAAAAAAACAGGATGTATGCATTTCACATTGTCAGTAAGAAAGTTAACCTGCTTCTGTAAAGAATGGACAACATGAAAACAAAGAATGGACAACAGGAAAACGATCTGTACATGTTTCTATCATATGACATTGTCAAGCAAGGAAGTTTGAATGGTGCTTTTATCAAGTCAGCATTTGCACAAGAAAAGACAATACCACTACAGGATGAAAGCATGTTTTTCTGCAAATACCAGCAAAGACATGTTCTCGTACAAAGACCAAAATAGAGTACCACAGAAAAAACAGGATGTAAAACTACTATAAAGAGACTATAGCAGATAACATTGTTAGAGATATTTTTTGTATTGTATCTCTCAAATCATCCATGCTGTTTGAGAAGTAAAGTAGAACAGTAACTAAAGCTGCAACAGTAGTTTGTGTGATTTGTTTATAAAAAGTCATTTATTGGTTACTGCTCAGAGTTTTAGGTGCTGCATCAGTGTACACTCTGCAAGTTTCTGTGAGCAACAGACTGTGATAACTAGACTTTGATTTCAGCAGAATCCAGCCAGTAAGACCTTAGTGTCTTAAGAAGACTTCTGATCAATCACAGTAACAGCACCCTGATTAGCACCTTGAAAATTAATTTTTCAAGACTTTTGAGTTTTAGATGTCATATCCTTTAGAAAAATGCATATTGACACAAATCCTGTTATTCTAGCAATTTCTAACGTCATGAGAGCAATATTTATAATCTGTCCCTATTTATTTTAGGCTTTGTGCAGATTTCTTGCACTAGACGGTTGAGGTGTGTGTGTGTGTGTGTGTGTGTGTGTGAGAGAGAGAGAGAGAGAGAGAGAGAGAGTAAAATACCCTACTTAGATTTAGCAGGTGGAATAAATTTTCAAGTGCATTTTCAAGGAATTGTGAGCCTGAAGGGAAGAGAAGTTTACTGCTACTCATGCAAAGCCTGCTTAAAATGAGCAACTGTTTTGTTTAGTAAATAGTATCACTATTGTGGTATAGAACTTTAAAGCAGTGTTAGTAGCACAGCAGGTAGCATACTTGCATCTTGATGTAAAGGGCTGTAGGTTCTACTCCCACAGCATGTAGATTTATATTTTAAGGGGATAGGGTGCTGCAGTTCTGAGTATGTCCTCCTTTGGATGAGATGCCTAGTGACTATGAACCTGCTTTTCAGCTTGCTACCCATTCCCTATTGCAATATACCAGCTTACCATTTTTTATTAATGTACCATAGGCAGTTTATTCTTTTAGGGCAGCAAGCACTGAATTTGTAGAGGAAACACTGAAATATAAAGTTGTTTTCTAGCAACAACTTCTTCATTAGTTTCAGATCTCTTTAATGTATAATTATTCAGATGATTTTTACTTCTGCAGAGATTGTGCGTATTGACTGATATTGGTGGATTGCAATGACAGAAGTCTGAGTGGCCTTTTATGGTTGAAATGTTCTGAAATGGGCAGTTTGTCATTATTGGGTCATATGTTTTCTTTCATTGCTTACTGGAAAAATGTTCAGAAATATAAATTTAAAACACACTCTAACAAGTGGTGCTGTATTATACAAGGGATATAATTCAGTTATTATATATTATAATTAATACAATCAGGAAGGTGAATCAAATAACTTTTGCATGCTCCTAAAAATGTGTGCAGGGGGCCTATGATTTGAAAACAGCCCAAAGGTAAGCTTAACTTGCCACTGGCCAGATGCATTTTCTTTGAATGTGGGTTTCAGTGCTGTTTCAGTGAATGTGAGTTTCAAAGGCAGAGAAGTTTTAATGCTAAGTTTGTTTTCATTGTAAGACTATTGGTTTGTTTAGCAAATATTCATCAGTGTTTGTGCTATAAAATTTGAAATAAAAGCTGTGAATTAAATCCAAATATCTGTAATCATTGTAGAAGTAAAGCATAAAACAGTATGCACATTGAAAGTTTTTGGCAGCTGGGGAGAAATAGCCAAGTAATGGGACACTGGAATGGCCATGTGGGGGTGGAGCTGAGTGGGGGCTCTGGGTTTGCACCCCCCTACAAAAAAATCCTGTGGGCTCCCCCGACTGTCATCACTGTCTCCTGTCTTAGTTTCTTGTGGCAGGCTTGATATAGCATTGTCTTTGCTATATGAGAAAGCACCTCTTCTACATGGCCAATTTGGTCACCTAGGCTCCTTTCCATGATGCCCCCCACCATCCCTGTCAGCTCTTGCCAGGTGACAAAATCAATGCCTCCACTACTACTACTCCTGGAGGGTACTAGTGCACCAACATCCAGGGCAAAGCTACCTGATGAAGATGGACCAAGTAGGACAGGGGTTGTGGAGGCAGCTCTGACAAATTGTGACCCTGAAGAGTTGGGTGTCAGTGCTGCAATCTGTGGTGGGATATTGAGCCAGTCAGCAGTGGTTGGTATACCTCTCTGTGCTGAATGTCATATTTTTAATCAGAAATATGTGACAATAGAACAATTTTAAGCCACAGAAACTATAAGAGAGAGAGAGAGAGAGAGAGAGAAGGGGTGGAGTGAGACAAAAAAGAGAGAATTAGACCCATGGCATATCACATAACTTTATTATTTCAATACATACACATTTATGATTATTCAGTCTGTACACCTTTGCTACTTCCAGGTATGATGGGAAGGTCATACTATGTTGTACCATTAATCAGTTGCACTGCTGTGATATCATAAACACAAGTATTTATTTAACTATTGCCATATTGCATGGAATTACAATAACTCTTACGTTTACAGTAAGTCCTGATGCATATGTACTCCGTGCATCTCTAGTCAAATTAACCTCTTTTGGTGCACCTCCCTGTTTGCTGCAATGTCTTCAGCAGCTGTACAGTAGAGAAGAGACATAAAAGTATAATGGCTGTCTACTTTATTCTATATAATTGAATGGTGATGGGTCAGTATGCTTACACAACTGAGAGGTGTCAGCAGTTCTAAACTCATCCTCCCATTGTCTAAGGAGGTCCTTCTTGCACTGTGTCAAATCACTATAGTGGTGATGACATTACGTTTCAGTATGTGAGATGCCAGTTGCACTTGTGACAGCAATGGCTAAGCTGTTCCAAGACTCAGGCTGATACTGAGACCCAGTATAGTCACCCTGCAGCAGCCTATGGCTGTAGTACTTCACCAGGAGTGCCACAAAAATCCTGCACTCTTCAGCACCTCCACCTCTGTGCTCTAAATTTAGCACCATCATTTCCTTCACCAGCCATGCCTGTGGAACTCATGCAACAATTCTATATTTGAATTGGTGCCAAATTCTAATCTCATATTTAGCAGCCAGTGCACAAAAATGCACACCCATGCCAATTGCATTTGCATGATGGAAAGCAAAGAGATCCACTGCCAGGTAAAGAAGCAGGGATTTCATCAAACAGCAATGAAGGTGTGAAACATGGCAATAAGATTTGCCATGTGCGATGCTTCATCTATTCACCCTTTTTCCAATTGACAACACTGAAATGCTTAATGGCTTGGCTTTTAAGTCTTGGTCTTTGGAAACAGGATGACTTGGGAGATAATTTGTTGGGACCTACACACTGTAAAAAAGTTAATTGTACAAGGTGGGAATCAAACCCGTAGAATAAAGAATGCATAAATTTCAACCCCAGTTATTATTTTTCAGTGCTACAGGGAAAGTACTTTTCAGCTATCATCATTAGAGATATACTGAATTCAGTATGAATGGAGATATACTTCAGATAGGTCTGTATGTGTGTGACTTTAAGAAGTCCTGAGGAATGCATTCCCATGTAAAAGGCAGTAAATATATTTCAGATGGATAGACTTTAATGGGCTGAGTAATACAGATTGGCATATGATACATATATACTTCAATATAAAAAAATGAACAAACATAGGAATCTGTCTAATTCCAACCTCATCACCATGAGTCTTGAGGAAACAAAAAACAGAGAAACTGGTGGTCTTAAAACTTTATGGATGAGCTCAGTTACAATAATTCCCCAAAATCGTGAAAACCAGGTAGTGTTCCAAAGCAACAAGTCTGAACTCATCAATGAAGTTTTAAGACCACTAGTTTCTCTGTTTTTTTATACATATATTCTTCCCAACACATACTGTCCTAAATACCTAGTTGGGGGCTATGGAGGAATCAAGATTATTTTAACTATAGTATTGTACCCATCGTAGCAATGCAAGTACATTTTTAATGAAGTATCATAACTGCCATGCTTAAATAATTACACACACAATCAACTGGGTTTCATAAGTAAGTCATTAATGAGATATGCTAAGCAGAAAAGCGTAGGCATGCTACCATTACTGATACATTTCTTGCATTCAACCTACTTATGATAGACATTTGCATGTAGTGTTACCTTCCTAATCAAACTGATATGCAAAATGACATTCTGACACCCTTTGTAAATATAAATAAGTGGTGGTAGGATTTGAACCCTGGATTACCTGTGCTGTGTTTATAAATTCATTGCACGTACAGTTTGTGCCACAGAGACAGTTAAACAGCAAGTTGATGTTCTTCACTCAGTACTGTCCAGAGTGCTGACATCTGTGCTTTGCCATTAAGCCTATTTGCATTACAGAAGGCTGTTTTAAGCAAGTAAGTTTGATTGCAAAGCACTTAGCAGTGAGCAAGTGCAGAAGGCAAGAAACAGAAAAAAACAGCATATGAAGTTGTGATGAAAGTAAAACTTAAATTTCGAGTAATAATTTCAGCATTTCTTTCACACAGTATAGATTTAAACTGCAGAATAACTTTGTTATTGGTCCAAAGTCATTGCATTTACAGCTTCTGCCACAGAAGAGAAATAGATATCGGGTGCACTTTACTCACTCAATATAAATACCACCATTGGTGCCAGGAGTGTTTGCACTATTGAAAACTACTGAAAGTAAATATTTCACTTTTTCCTTCAGCTGTGAGCCCATTTTTCACTCTGCCAAGCAGTGCACAAATTGAAAAGGCAAGAAATATAAAAACACTAAAGACAAGGACAAACATGAATTATATTTTCAATCTTCAATAGTTATACCATTACCATGGCACATGCAGCATTTTCACATCTGCTTCAAACATTATAAGCAGCATTTGGGCTACACTTTATCACCATGTCATGCTGAGAAAGGGGGGCATACAGACAATGACAGGAGGTCATGCTTAGCAGAGTACATATTATTTGTCAGGACACAGGGTGCTTCTTAATGTGATGTGATATGATTCTACAAGTTTATACAGCATATGTGACAAATTTGTCCATAGTACTCATGTTAATCCTTTTCTGTTAGAATACTTCACAAGCTGTCATATGATACACACTTTCTTGCTACTATTATTATTAATAAGGGCAACAGGTGACTAGAGAACAACACTTCTGCAGCTTCAATTTTCATGAACAATATGTAAGTTATGGAACGTTTATCACATACTTTAGCATATGCATTTTCATTTACCACATATTATTGTTCTATAACTATTCTATATCCAGTTTAAAAATGTATATCTGCAAGCTGAATTCAAACCCTGCATCATCTGTCCTGTTTCTTTAAACTTATATTGTGTTTATACCTTGTGCTACAAGCACTATTGGTGAATCCATGCTGGTGATTTTTCCCACCCACCCTCCCATTCCTTGATCTACTTTTTAAACTTGGTGATTTTTAAACAGCACACCCTTAAAATGGAGCTTTGTAAGTTTCTCCCTTTCTATGTTTCTCTAGATATATTGAATTATTTATTTACCTTTTCGTGCGCTTATTTTGAAAAAATGTGTATTTTGCCTCTCATTGTCTGTTCTACTGATGCACTTGCTCAGAATTCATTATCTAGATAGCTGTTGGATAAAGTCATGTATTTTTACACTCTAGTAACCTCTTTTCTGTATTTTTACATCAAGAGGATAGAGAATTTTCCATCTAGTGGAAGTGGGTGGTAGCCTGGTCTGTACAGGTTGGGGAAACACACTAAAACTGCTGCATGTAATTGTTTTATCGGCCAGAGGGCTTATTAATTAGCTTACCTTGTTTGTAGTACTTTTATAAATTCTGCATGATTGAGTGGCTCTTGGCTCATTTCCAAAAGGTGAAGTACTTTTATTGAATACACAATGTTATAAGCTATTTAAAGTACACTGCTGTTCTCTTGAATTACTTATTTCCTCTCCTTGTACCTTAAGTTTAAGTTTGTTTGTGGTAGCCTTGCACTTTGGGCACACTTCTGTGCATTTGCAACTGGGATTATTCATCTACTGGCAGAAAGTATTTGCCTGATCTGTCTGAGAAACGCACAAAAGGGCTTTATGTGAAGTAATTTTATTGGCCAGAGGTCTCAGAAGTCAGTTATATGTAGTTCTAGTGCCAGTATAAATTCAGAATATTTGTGCAGAGCCCACTGTGCCAGTGCTCTGTACAGATGCAAACATGTTGAAGCAAATTTTCTCATTAGAACTGCTGTACCCTGTAAAGCAGTAAACATAGAGCTAATACCTCATACCCTGACAAGCCTAAAGAAGCTAGTTGCACATTGAGTGGCAATACTGTTAAATTTAGTATTTTATAACCTAATCTACCCCCAAACACCTCCCAAAAAAGCACATGTAATAGCCTTCTGTTAATGTCTGCATGCCACACCCTTGTAGCTCACCATTTAGGGGACCGGGCAACAGAGATATGGAATTTCCTAATTTCTCTGCAGCTAGCCTGGTGGATATGGATATCTTGAGACAATGTAACATCATTTCACATGTTTACTGACAATCACAATCTTTAAAGTAACAGAGACAGTATGTTGGAGGAGCCCATATACAATGTCACTAGAGGCTAAACTCTTGCATAAAAACACATATCAAGTTGTCAAAACCATGCACACAGCACTCCCCACACATAGCACACAACTCACACATAGACCAACATATGCTGAGGCACTTAAATGTATCTTCCTAAACAAAAAAGACCTCCTAGAACACCCATCAGCAAAGATTAATATTCAACAAATCCAAAAGCACTCAACAAAAGCAACATCTAACATATATACAGCTTCAGTCAGTGGAGCCTCAAATACAAAGCCCACAGAGCAAGCAAACCCACTTTCTAGGGCTCTAGTTATAGGGGACTTCATTGTAAGACATACTAATGCCCCTCTAACCAGGCTGAATAAGGAGAAGATAATGGTTAGCTGCCTATCTGGAGCCAGGATCTGCCAAATTACCCATGCACTCAAGTCACTGTACTACAGTTACCAGTATGATTTTATCATAGTCCATGTAGGTGTAAATGACCTGAGATGTACTTCCCTAGACTATGATGAGAGACATTATAGATCTGACACCTGTCCCCTCTAGGCTTTTGAATACTGGCTAAAACTTTTATCATCCACCACAGAGCCTTTTTAGGGAATACCAAGTTGACAAACCTAGCAACATAGCAAAATCAACTCATCTAAACCTCAGGGTGTTATTGCTAAATCTCAGAAGCCTAAACAAAAAGCTAAACTCCCTCCAAGCCCTCCTAACCCTATTAAACTATAGATGTCTGTGCAGTTACTGAGACATGGTTTAAAACTGCAGAGAGTATCCTGGCAGTGCAAGGTTTCAGTGCCTTCCACACTTTTAGACCAGTAGCTGCACAGACAGGGACTAAAGGTGGAGGTGTCTCAGTATACATTAATAACAATCATAACTTTAGGGTGATTAAATAGGATGATGCAGTGGAGTTTCTCCAAAGGCAGGCCACTATAGTTAAAATCCTGTACCATATTCTAGCAAGCTGTAAGTCACCCTCTATGCCCCATGAAACTCATAGCACATACGTAAACCTATTCATGACACTCACCATCTAGCCTAACACCTTACTTTTGGGGAACCTTAAATATCCTTCTGTAGACTGGGAATCCTGCACAGCCTCAAATCTGAAGGCACAAAGAACAAACAGAGAGACTGATTTTCAATGAGACGCCTGTTTTTTTCAACTTACAGAGTCTCAATAGATAACAAAAACTAGATATAACACCTAGAGGCTTAAGAGCCTTTTGTAATCCCTCTACACCATTTGATTTGACCAGTGAAGCTGACATAGCATTTCATGAACACTGGGTGGCAGTAGCGCACAGATGCAGTGCTGAGTGGGTCAGCATTCTGGTGGAGAGAGAGAGAAGCTAAAGAGGGCTAAGATGAAATCTGAAATCAAACAAGCCTGTTCAAATATTGCAAGGAAGATCAGCCAGGAAGCCTTTGAAGGTTATTTGCAGAGTGTCAATGACAAATATTTGACCTATGAAAAAGAGCTTATTGATCGTAAAAAGAAAAAAAACTGTTGAGAGACATTTGGGATTATGAATGCAAACAAGCGTTCATTTTTTCTTCTTCCAAAACAAACAAAAAGCAGCATGTTAGGTTCCAGAAAGGGAAGGAGGTAACTGAACAATCTATGAATTATTATACATCGGCTGAAAGTGGAGCCTCATCAGCGTTAGGTGAAGGGGAAGAATGGGAAGACTACCCACGGCTACCAAAGGGACAGAATCCAGGGTATCTAAACAGAAATTTTCAGGACCAACCTGGGTTACAACAAGGGAATAAGAAGAGAAGTTGGCAGGATCAACAGTGTGGTGTCGGATATAATTCCCGAATCAACAAATGGGGAAAATTGACATAATAAAGTGGGACTTTCTAATAATTTAAATGTGAGTGGTTTTGAATATATTGTAAATTTGTCTGAATGCATTATTAGTAATGAAGAAATAAATGTTTTACACAGGGCTTTGAAATGTATTCCAACGTTTCTTCCTAGAATGTATGCATTAAAGGGGGAAGTATTTAATTTTGTTCGCAAGTTACATTTGAAAGATTTCTATGCAAATCAAACAAAAAAAGTTTAGAAGTAGATGTGAACGATGCAAGTTTTGTAGATGTAGGTAATGAAGAGAGTTTTCTTTCTTGTAATTCTGACTTAGAATGCAATGCTTATATAATTTTGATAATAATGGTGTTTCTTATAAAAGCAAATTTATGCCTCCTTTCAAGTGTGATAAAATTGAAATGTTTCATCAAATTATGTGATAGAGCAAGAGTGCAATAAGTTTTTTAGAAGTGAAATTCAATATAATATGACACAAAAAGAATGGGTCACTTTAAAAAAATTAAGGGAAAGAAAGGAACTCCTATTTAAGCCTATACTCTGGAACAAGCTACCCATCTATGTCAAGCTAAGTTCCTCATTAGCACTCTTCAAGAAGAATCTTGATGAGTGGATGGGAAATAGGAAATACACCCCGGGGATCACTTCTGTGGCTCTGCTCATCAGTGGCACAGGAAAATAACTTTTTTGGGTGGTTTAAGCCAGGGAGCCTTGTTGTTCTGTGCTTTATTCACTTTTTTGTTCATTACTTTATTATACCTCAACCATATTTTCTCTGGCTCATAGTCCCTTTCTATAAACATGTTAGCAGTATTTTGAACTTCCTTCTCACATTCCTTTCTGTCACTGCACAAATGTTTAACCCTGACCAGTTCTCCATAAGGAATGGAAGAGATAGTGTGTGGGGGGTGTGACGACTAGTTTCATGCAACATAAAGCTTGGATGTCCCATTTTTTTAAATATTTTAGTTTTAAGTTTACCATCTTCTTGCCCTTATATTGTAATATCCAAATAATTTACTGTCTTTCCTTTTTGTAACTCATCCAATTTGATCTCAAACCTGTTCACTTGCATTTCTTGAACAAACTTTTCCACCTCTCCATAGCCCCCAATAGCAATCAATATGTTCATAAAGATGGAGCCCCACCCCCCAAAGGCATTCTGAAAAAACTCTGTCAGAGGGTTTGGGCCTGATTTGGTCATGGCCGACACTTGCTGAATCACCTCGAGATGGTCGTTGATCTCATGCTGATGGTCAGGAATGAACGCACAGCACTCTTCTTTGATTAAAGCGCAAGTTCCGCCTCTCGCCGCTAGGGTGAAGTCAAGAGCCATTCGGTTTTGAAGCACTACAGTTCTCATGACATTCAGTTCATCAGTTATCAGTTCAAGGGCAGAAAAAGTTGCATTACTCATTATTTCGAGAAGTTTAGACAGTTTTCGCAGCTCCCATATTGATTTGACTCCGCCATACATGGGTGATATACCTGCCCAGGATATAACAGCATCGCTCAAGTCCATGTGCACAAGTTTGGTTCCCACATTACGATGGTCTTTCCACCCTGCTTCGATTCATCCCAGTGGATTCTCCAGTTTCTTAACAGTCTTTTTGGTTACGTCTCGAGTATTTCGAATACTCCCCTGAGGCAAAGCTGCAGTGTGTCGGATGGCCGGAACCAGGTATCCCAAAAAACAACTGCCAGACCAATTCTCAGGTAACCATTTATATGCCTTTTTCCCACATACAAAATAACAGTCCTCTACCTTTGTCATTACTTTGTTACGAAATGACTGCCCTGCATGAAACATTTTCCTATCTATCACTGATAACTGTTTGAAAAGTACAGGATTGTGCTGTATCTGATCAAGAGTTTTATGCATAGATTTCAAAAATGAGTCATAATCTGTACTACAAGATCCACTCAAATCATTTGGTTTTCTATAACATTTATACTGTACAGTAACATTACATTTACTCCATCCAACTTGGATGGAGTAATTTTTATAAAAACATACAATTCCTTTTTGTGTCACAGGCAAATACAGTGCTACCTTATCTTGTGCTTTAATAGCGACTGTGTCAAAAAACAGATTTTCCCAGGTCTCATTGACCCCTAGGGGGATAGCAGTCATTAACAAACCCCCCGCATGCTGTTGGTATGGCCGTACAGACCCAGCAGTTCGAAACATTGAAAGTCTCTGCGTATACACGTGTAATTGCCTGATAAGTGTTAAAGTTCGGATGCCAGTCTATGTTTGGTTCATTACGTCTAATCAGTTCAACCTTTGTGGCAGGAAAAAAGTACGGCCACAGTAAAAAGAACAGTGTGATCAATATTGCAATAAAAACAATCATACAAGTTTTTTGAAGTTGCTCAGTGTCTCTACTCACTCTGTATCTGGCCATTTTGTTCTTGTTGTGCAACAGTAACAAAGTTTTTGTCCAGTTCAAAGTTTTTAACCAGTTTACAGTGCGTCAAATGAATCCAGGAAGCTCGCTCCGTGATTTTGACTGCAGTGGGTGTTGAAAGCAGTACCTGGTATGAACCTTCCCACTTCGAAGAGCTCCAATTCTTCCATTTCGTAATCTTCACCCAAACCCAGGTGCCGGGGGCTACTGGTGCTTCCGATTTCGGTTGCTCTTTATCTGAAACAGAATTTAACTGCAAAAGTTTGTTATTCAAAAATCTCCTCATATATCCTGCAAGTGAACTGTCAGCCTCCTGCTCTGTAGACATGAGAGGTTTCCACTGAGGTGTATAATATGCCCTCCCAAACAAAGTTTCAAAAGGAGTTAATCCCTTTACATTTGGAACAGTTCTCATACTCAACAGTGCTAAAGGCAAACAGTGCACCCAATTTTTCTGTGTCTCTTCTATCAATTTCCTAAGTTTATTTTTCAGTACCCCATTGTGTTTCTCTACTAGCCCTGCAGATTGAGGGTGGTACGCGCAGTGGTTCTTTAACAATATTCCAAAATAATGACTAAGTTGTTGGATTGTTTGGTTCACAAAATGTGTCCCGTTATCACTATAAATCTTTTCCGGTATACCAAATCTGGGTATAATTTCTTTAACGAGGACCTTTGCAACCGTAGCTGCATCTGGATTTTTAGTTGGAAACGCTTCTACCCATTTGGAAAACATGTCTATAATGGCAAGGCAATATTTCTTATTCTCGCATTTATTCAATTCTATGAAGTCCATACAGATAGTATGGAACAGATATGGTGGTGTAGGAAAATTCCCTCGCTTAGGCTTCAATGCCCCTTGTGCATGATGCTTATTACAAACATGGCATGCTGCACAAAAATTTTTTGTATAGTTTGTAAACCCATAGGTTGTAAACGCTCGATTCACTAACTGTACCATCCCGCCTGTTGAGACATGGCTCTGCCCATGGCTCAACAACGCTGCATATCTAAACAGATTAGATGGCAAAATCGGTTTCTTTTCCTTGGAGATGTACAGTCCCTTTTCGAGGATTGCTCCTTGTTTTATCCACTTTTGTTTCTCAATATTTGTAGTAAGTGTCTGCATTCTTTTTAACATTTCTAAATCTAAAGTCTCTGAG
The DNA here is from genome assembly GCF_019279795.1 of Protopterus annectens. Taxonomy (NCBI): domain Eukaryota; kingdom Metazoa; phylum Chordata; order Ceratodontiformes; family Protopteridae; genus Protopterus; species Protopterus annectens. The sequence goes on along the minus strand of NC_056732.1, from coordinate 1,497,500,683 downwards.
GGTTGTAATTCCTCACTCAAAAGAAAAGTTTCTGTGGCTGAAGCTGCCTGCTTTGCAGCTGTATCAGCCCGTGCATTACCTTTTGAAATTCTATCCTGTTGTTTTGTATGAGCTACGCATTTGCAAATAGCTACTTTTTTAGGTAACTGAATTGAATCTAACAAGTCTAAAATAAGTTGCGCATGATTAATCGGTTTACCAGTAGATGTTATCATTCCTCTATTTTTCCACTGTTGCGCAAAAACATGTACAGTAGAAAAAGCATACTGACTGTCAGTATAAATGTTCACTTTCTTACCTTTTGCTAAGGTACATGCCCTTGTTAAGGCAATCAATTCTGCTCCTTGTGCAGATAAGTTGTGTGGTAAAGATCTTGCTTCTAAAGTTTCCGTAACAGAAACGACTGCATACCCCACTAGGTTCTGTCCTGTAGGACCCCCTCCTGCACGAGCCATCCACATAGCATGTCACCTCGGCATCATCCAAGGGAACATCCGTAAGGTCTTGTCTAGGTAATGTCTTTTGCTCAATCTCCTGCAGGCAGCAGTGTGGTTTGCCATCTGCAGGGGTTGGAAGCAAAGTTGACGGATTCAAAGTTGTGCATCGTTCAATTGTCATATGCGGTTGGCTCAACAGAATGGTCAAACAGGAAAGATGCCTAGCTGGAGAAAGATATGCTACTTTTTCTTGCAGTAAAATAATTGCGACTGCATGAGGCACTCTCAATGTGAGAGGGTGGAATAATACTACTGAGGCTGAAGCCTGCACTGCCATTGCAGCTGCAACTACTGCTTGTACACAGTGGGGCAAAGACCGCGCCACTGGATCTAACTGTGATGAATAATAAGCTATGGGGCGTTGTTTGTCCCCGTGTTGCTGTGTCAATACTGATGTCATATAACCTTGCTTACAATCTACAGTTTGGATAAACTGCTTGTTATAGTTTGGTAATCCTAAAACTAAGGATGATGCTATCAATTGTTTCAGCTTACAGAAAGCTGCTTCTGCTTCAGGTGTCCATTGTAATAAATCCTGTGCAGCCATCGGGTTTTTAAATATTAAATCAGCCAGTGGAGCAGATTCCAAAGCATAGTTCGGTATCCAACTCCGACAAAAATTAGTAGTTCCTAGGAAGGACATCATTTCCTTCTTGGTAGTTGGTCTAGGTGCTTGTAAAATCACTGTTTTTCTGTCTTCATCTAATATTCTACCTTCTTTGGATATTACATATCCTAAGTATTTAACTTGTTTTCTCCAAAGCTGTAACTTGTCTTTGTTTACTTTGTGACCTTGAGTAGCTAAAAATTGTAACAAAGCTATCATGTCTTCTTTGCATTCTTGCTGGGTGGGGGCTACCAGCAGAATGTCGTCTACATAAAGTAGAATCTGACTACCTTTCGGTGGGATAAATCCCGCCAGGTTGCTTGCCATTTCCTGTGCAAATATTGTTGGACTTTCACAATATCCCTGTGGTAATCTGGTATATGTGTACCGCTTTCCCTGAAATGTAAATGCAAACCAATATTGGCTGTCAGGGTGTATCGGTATTGAAAAAAATGCATTACTTATGTCTACCACTGAAAAATATTTCTGTTCTGGCTTTAAATCATTCAGTAAGTTGTGTGGATCTGGCACCGTTGGTGCCCTGGGTATAACTGCATTGTTCACTGCTTGTAAGTCTTGGACCATACGCCATTCCCCGTTTGCTTTCTTGACAGGAAATAAAGGTGTGTTACATGGTGAATCAGGGGATTCTATTAAGACTCCTTCCTTAAGTAAGGCTGCTATGATAGGTTTGATTCCTACCTCTGCATCCTTTCTCAAGGGATACTGTCTTTTCTGGGGTCTAAAAGCTGACTTTGGTGTTATGGTAACTGGTCCTGCTGTTCGTATTAGTCCTACATCTGATTTCCCTGCTGACCAGAGAATGTCTGGTATGTCTCGCAAGGCTTTTTCCTCTTCTTCCAATAAGAGTAATACTCAGCTATTCTCACTAGCCTGTGAGTGCACAGCTGGGTGTGTCTGTGTGATCCAATTCAATTTCTGTTTCTGTACTCCCTGTTCTGAGAGCTCTAATTCTGTCTGCTTTTCCCACCTCGTGACTTTTTCACCTAAGTCTGCCCATTTTAAAGTTTTATTCTTAGTCAAACTAACATGGGGCAGTCGATTAGATTTGTAAAGTGCTAAAAATTTCTGGGGCAATGAACAGCTTGCTACACTGTTCCCTTCTGCATCCCAGTACAAATTTTGCAATACTAGCCTGTTTGCATTGTTTTGAAACAATTCTTGTTCATAATCTTTATCAGGTCCTAGTCTATTACAGTAATATAGAGTACAATGCAACAAATGCTGTTTGTCAATGTCGAGGGAGGGGAACTTGCTGATGGCTACGTTCATTAGTTCTTTGGTTACTGCCTCTGGACCAGTCGTAACCAAGTCCTGGCTATACCAATAATATATTTCACCCTCCGGTCGCACTACAAAAGTGTCCATTTGTTGCTGTGCTTCCATACCCTGCATGGTTGGAACTACGGCTATGCCAAATATCTGCATCAAATCTCTACCTAAAAGATTCACTGGGCATTTTGCAGAAACTACAATTTTACTTTTCTGAGTCATCCCTGAAACGGGGTCTATTATCGTAATGTCACGGGAGAGTGTTTCCCGATACAGCTGTCCATTAGCTGCTTTCACTAGTATATAATCTGGTGATTCTGTATCTTCCGGTAGTTTGGAAGGGTGTATCAGGGTGCATGAAGCCCCTGAGTCACACAAAAATTTAACTTCCCTCCCCTCCACCAGAAGCGTCACTTCCGGTTTCGTGTCTGCTAAGTAAAGTTCTAAGCTCAAAAGAGCTAGGTCTAAAATTTCATTTTCTTCTACGTCTGTGTATTCATATACATCCTCTACCCCTTGTGTCACATCCTCTTCTCCTGCTATCACATTTACACTTACCTTGGCTGCTCACTCTCATCTAATGATTCCTGACTATCATATAGTCATTCCTCATCCTCCTTATTTTCTGTAGTCGCCTTCTTGTTTAGCCTGCAATCCCTTGCTAAATGTCCTTTTTTCCCGCACTTAAAACACTCACCCTTTTTCTTTCTTTCCTCGAAATCTTCTGATCGTTTGCCAGATTGTTTATTTCCCTGGGTATTTTTCTTACCCTTTTTCCCAGTTTGTACTACAAATACTTCTGACCCATCTTCTGCTGAAAATACTTGGGTTTTCTTTTTCTTTTTACTATTAAAATGTCTTTCTGCATGTCTAGCATATTCAAGTAAGGCTTGTAACCTACTTGTTCGATGATCTATCATATGCTTCGTAATGAAGCTACTAATAGGTGCAATGCAACCTTTTAAAAATGCATTTTTCAATTGTTGTTCATATGGGGAATCATTCGTTTGATTTTCAGAAACTGTCATGCCACTATGATTGTTAAAGCACTCTAATAATCTGGCATAGTACCCATCTACTGTTTCTTTTTCTTGCTGTATGCATTGATTAATACAAGTCCAATCAGCCCTAGGCTTCCACTTTTCAGAGATTTGGTCTGTTAGACCCTTTACTCTGCCATCCAGTTCTGCATCAGTATGTGGGAGTCAAGGGAGCCCGCAGGATTTTTTGCAGGGGGGTGCAAACCCAGAGCCCCACCCACATAGCTCTCCCCACCCCCTGCCAACATAGCCCCACCCACATCCACTCCCAAGCCCCACCCACACAGCCATTCCAGTGTCCCATTACTTGGCTATATCTCTCCATTTGCCGTAGACACTGTTCAAATCTCTGTGTGCATACTGTTTTATGCTTTAGTTCTACAATGATTACAGGCAGTTGTATTTAATTTACAACTTCTATTTCAAACATTATAGCCCAAACACTGAGACATTTACTAAACCTAAACAAAGCAATAGTCTTACAATGAAAACAGACTTGGCATTAAAGCTTCTCTACTTTTGAAACTCGCATTCAATGAAACAGCATTGAAACCCACATTCAAAGAAAATGCATCTGGCCAGTGGCAGGTTATTTACCTTTGAACTGTTTTCAAGCAATAAGCTCCTTGCACACTGTTAGGGCCATGCAAAAGATTTGATTTACCTGATTGTATTAATTATAATATATAACTGAATTATATCCCTTGTATTATACAGCAACACTTGAGTGTCTCTGCCGAAGTAAAAGTAATCTGAATAATTCCACATTAAAGATATCTCAAACTAATGAAGATGTTGTTGCTAGAAAACTATATATTTCAGTGTTTCATCTACAAATTCAGTGCCTGCTTCCGTCAAAGAATAAATTGCCTATGTTAAATTAAAAAATGGTAAGCTGGTATATTGCAATAGAAAATGGATGGCAAGCTGAAAACAGGTTCATAGTTATTAGGCATCTCATCCAAAGGAGGACATCCTCAGGACTGCAGCATACAGATGTACATGCTGTAGGAATAGAACCTCAAGCCTCTCCATTAAGATGCAAGTATTCTACTTGTGCTACTAACATAGCTTTAAAACTTTATACCACAATAGAGATACCATTTGCTAAACAAAACAGTTGCACATTATAAATAGACTTTGCATGAGCAGCAGTAAACTTAGCTTCCCTTAAAACTCAGTTCCTTGAAAATGCACATAATTCCACCTGCTAACTCTAACTTGGGCATTTCACTTTCTCTCTCTCTCACAAACATACCACACCCCTCAAGGCCTCAACCTTAGTGCAAGTAATCTGGACAAAGCCTAAAATAAATAGGGACAGATTATACATATGGCTCTCATAAACTTAGAAAATTGCAAGAGTAACAGGATTTGTGTTAGTATGCATTTTTCTAAATGATATGACATCTAAAACTGAAATATCTCATTTAGCAACTTCAATCCTTTTTAGGAGGAAAATGGGGCAAAAATCTGGACATTCTGCAAAAACCTGGACAGCTGAGGGGTATGCTACCTCCCTCTTATACACACACACAAAATAATTCTGGTCAGACTTGAATTAGTTCTGGGAAGGTTGCACTGAACGGCACCGTGCTTGATCTGAAGTGGGTGAAATCCTGGTAGCCAATGATAACTGATCTGCAGCTCAGCAATGTGGAGCATTAAAGCATTTTTAGCAGAGCATTGTTTCATCACTACCTATTGTGTTTGCACATAAGCTGTAGCTATTTCAAACATTTGCCTTTTTTTATTACTACAGAGTACATTTACCCACCAGAGCTATTGTGTTTTGACTTCAGTGTGCAGCTTACCTAGTTGTTGCAGGGCTTGGCTTTTAAGTAAGGTAGCAATGCTTATTTACCATATACCATTAAAGCCACCCAACTACAAAAGTGTACTAACACACAGACACTGCTATAAGACACTGGTCTCCAATAAAACGTAATGAGCTTCTGAAAATACTGTAATCCTGTCCTTTTATTACAAATACTGTCATATGCATTTCAATACCCAAGGCTTATACATTATCTAGTTATGTAAATATTCTCTGCATGGCAACAACGAAAAGGCTTTCAATGCTGGTAATTCTTTAACAATATGCTTACTAAAGCTTAGTTGCATCTTACAATCTCCGACAAGCTTACCTGATGTTCATTAAACCATGGCTACTTAAACAGTGCAACAGGGCACTGTGACAGCATGCAGTTCCTGAATAATAAGAAGCATAAATCAACAGTATAAAAATCTGATAGAAAACCAGAACATTCTGCAAAATCAAGGACAGATGAAAAGCCACAGTCGTATTTGTGATCTACCTTGGATGGGGAATACTCTGCACACTTACACTGCATAACTGCTCCTTGCCTTCCTTGGACACATCCAGAGCCACTTCAATGGGGGGTGGGGTGCAATAAGTGTGTCATAATTTGAAATGTCTCTGGCTGACAGTGATGGCTCTGACACTCATACCTCAACTTCAGAGCAAGAAATCTGGACAAAGCCATACATAGAACTAGAAGTGGGACACAGGCAAAAAATAAGGCCAATTTTTAAATATTGCTCTTATTAACTTAGATAATAGAACAGTAGTAGATCTTGCATTAGTACAAATTTTCTGAAGGGTATAAAATCTGAAACTCAAATGTCTGCCATTATTTTCTAACTTCAATCTTTAATGACTTGCCACTAATTTGCCAGAAAACCACAATTTTATGAAAAACAGACCAAAACGTGATGCAAAAATACCTGTCAAAAAAGGGACACTTTTTTAATATTAACATTGTTAACTTGAGCAGCTAACAAAATAAGAGCATCTGCATGCATTTCTGAAATAAAAGTAATCTATAACTCTGATCACTATAGTTATATATAATTGTAAACCCTCCACATTTTCTTCCAAAATTGCCATTTTGGAGGAGGGATTATTAGGGGAGAGCAACATTTTGAGCCAAAATTGGGGACAAATGAGAGGTTTGGATATTTCTAATCTACAAAGTGATTTGCACGTACCTCTCAACCTCTTAATGTAGGAAATCTGGACAAGGACCAAATATATTGGGGGGAACATACAAACACTACTAAAAATTGCTCTTGTATAAACTTAAGACAGTCTTGCATTAGCATGCATTTTTCTGAAGGTTATGACGTCTGAAACTCAATGTCTGTCATTTACTGACTTAATTCCTAAATGATTTGCTAGAAAACCACAAATGTTATGAGGAACAAACCAAAAATAAGAAGCAAATATCTATTCATTCTGCAAATATATGGACAACTGAGAGGTATAGTTCAACCGGGGCTGTCTGAGTTTGCTACCCTTCGCCGGCTCACAAAATCATGGTCAAATGGAGCCTCCCCCCTGCAGCCATTCCAATGTCCCATTCCTTGGTTATTTTGCCCCATTTACCATAAACACTAATGTGCATACTGCTTTACTTCTGCGATGATTTAGGATTTCATTTGAAAGTTTTATTTTGCATTTTACAGCACAAACCCTAATACATATCTGTTAAACAAAGCAATGCAGTCTGACAATGAAAATAGACTAACATTAACACTTCTCTGCCTTCGAAACTCACATGCATTGAAACAGCATTGAAACCCACATTCAAAGAAAATACATTTTGCCAGTGGCAGATAAATAAACTCTGGGCTGTCTTCAAAATCATAGGCCCCTCGAACATAACATACACATGCTCTTTGATACACCTTCCTGACTGTATTACATTATATTCCTTGTACAATACAGTACAGTTGTTAGAGGGCATTTTAAATTTGTTTTGAACATTTTTCCAGTAAACAATGAAACAAAATGCATACACCAATGACAAAACTGCCCAATTCAGAACATTTCCATCATAAAGTCTATTCAACCTTCTATAGTCCACCAGTATCAGTAAAAAATATGCACAATCTCTGTAGTAAAATCCACATTAAAGAAATTTGTAACTAATAAAGAGGTTGCTGCTAGCAAACACTTTATAAAGTGTCTGTTACCCTTGAAGAATAACTTGACTTTGTTGCATGCAATAAAAAAATAAGCTAGTAATATCGCAATAGGGAATGGATAGCAAACTGATAACAGGTTCATAGTTACTAGGTATCTTTGCCAAAAGAACTGCAGCATCCACCCCCTTTACAGCACAGTACAGTATCAGCAATGCATCTACCTACTGCAGGAGTAGAACCCACAGCCTTCAGCATCAAAAGCAAGTACACTATCCTGTTGTGCTATTAACAGTGCGAGCAGACTAAACATAAGCAGCACTAAACTTTTGCTCCCCTGCAGCTCTCAGCTCCTTGTAAAATCTACTCGACACTCAGCTGTATCTCTGAACGTTGCAGCACAAGAAATCTGGAAAAAGCCAAAATTTATTGGGGGGGGCGACTAAAGGCCAAAAAACAGGGACACATTTTAAACATTGCTTGTATAATGTTGGAAAGTTGCTAGAATAAAATGCTGCGTTACCACCATACATTTCACTGCCACGTCTTGAACCCAGGGGACCCTGTGCAAAACAGTCAGAGCAACATACCACTACGCCAAATCAGCTGTTTTGTGAAAGAGGAAGACTGAAACTTAAATGGCTATCATTTAGTGAATTAAGTTCTCACCATAGCACAGCTGTCAACCTCTTAGCACAAAATACCTGAACAAAGCCAATAATGGGTGAATACAACCCCCAAACATTCAGTGAATTCAGTTCTCACCATAGCTCTCAACCTCTTAACAAAAAACACCCAGACAAAGCCAGTAATGGGGGAATATAGCCCCCAAACATATTCAGTGAATTCAGTTCTCACCATAGCTCTCAACCTTAGTACAAAACCTGGATGAAGCCAATAATGGGGGGAATACAGTCCCAAAGACAGGGATACATTTCAAATATCCATATTGTACACTTAGAAGAAAATTGCTAAAATAAAAGCTTTTGTTACCATGCACTTTCTGAAGAATATGTAGTCTGACATTGAAATGAGTGTCCATTTTTTAACCAGGAAAGTCTGACTTAGAAAAAAAGCAAATTTTTAGCAGAGGTCCAGGGAGAAACACTCCAGACAGCCAAGAATCAAACCAGAGAACATGTAGCTGTCAGGCAACAAGGACACATACAGAAACCACAGATTTTATGAGGAACAGAAAAAGTATGAGGGAAAATCCTGCAACATTTTTACAAATGGTGGTGGGTAGGGAATTCAGGCTCTTGCCACTTGGGCCCAAGGTATAGGGTTCAAGACTTATTCTCTACCCACCAATGGTATGTACTGACAAAAGCATAGCCACAGATCATCTTAAGAAATATAAAGTCACAAACAAGAAACAGCCAGCCCAAATTTTCACCAGCAGTTGCAATGTAGAATCTAAAAGGAATTCACCAAACTCACATCTCGTCCATTGTTCAAAGGACACAAGGTAATTAAAAAATATTCTTGCTCGACACAGCATCATAGAAGCATTAGGCGAACTGCAGTCAGAAAGGATCTGAAGTAAAAGGTGAGGGGGTGTATAAGGTGCTTGCATTCACTCTAAATATGCTAGCTACAACAAACACTGATGTCAATACACAGCAAAACTATGGGTCAGGTCATTTATTCATTCCTTCATAGTCCGGTATCATTTCAATGAAAAAGCAAACTAAAGCTGCCAATCCAGGTGTGATTGAGAGGTGATATTAAAATCATGGTGGAGCTAAAGTTAATCAGTTATTTTTGTTAATAGAATAAGTAATTAGAAAGATGCTCCAAGATTAATTTCAGAAAAAAATATGAGACATATACTGAGGCAACACAGAAAAATTAACTGGAGAAAGGCACAGCATTCAGAATAAACACAACAGACAGTCAGTTTACGCAGACATACAGACACCAACCCAACCAACATACACAGACACATACATGCATGCATGTGTGCACACACACACACACACACACACACACACACACACACACACACACACACACACACACACACACACACACACACACACCCATACACACACACACCCATACACACACACACACACACCCATACACACACACACACACACACACACCCATACACACACACACACACACACACCCATACACACACACACACACACACCCATACCCATACACACACACACACACCCATACATACACTGGAACAGTTAGGAGTTTAGCTACCTGCATATTTCTGGGATAAGGAAGGAAAAAAGTCTGCATAAAAAACATGTGTGCACAGGAAGGATATAGACACTCTGCACAGAGGGTAATCCACTAGAAAACAAACCACAGACTCAAGCACTGTGAGGCAGTAACAGAAAATAGTAACTTTTACACGACTGCATTGTTCTAATGAAAAAGGACAATAATAAAAACAAATGAAAATGCACTGCCATAAACTAACCAGTTATGGCTGGCATTCATAAACGCTGTGTGCAACTGCACAGGGCTTTTGCATGGCCACCTCACATGCCAGAGCCACCACCACACACTACTCACTCTGAAAGTGTCCCATCTTCCATCAGTTTCCTCCCGCTTGCGAATCCGTCCATTTCCTCCCGCTTGCAAATCCATCCGCTTCAGGTCCCATCTTCCATCCATTTCCTCCCGCTTGCAAATCGTCCGTTTCGGTTCCCGCTCGAATCCTCCCGCTTGCGAAACCGTCCGTGTGAATTCCCACTCATAAACTTGTAAATATGAGCGAGAGCGATGATCTCAGCACGCCTGCGACTGGACTGTCAGTGCAGACTTCTTCTTAAAAAAGAACGGACTAAAAAAAAAAAAAAAAAAAAAAAAAAAACTACAGCATTAACTCGTCAGCCGATTCCAGGGGGGTAGAAGTGCACCCCCTTGCACCTGCCTGCGGGCGCCCTTGGTGGGAGTGGTCTAAGTTGTGCATCACGAGGATTCCAGTTGCCACTAATCATGTGCCAATCTGGACCCACAATTTGTCTAACTACTTTTTCTACTTCCTCTCCATTCAAATGGTAACTTAATATCATACCCTGTAAGTCTTCTAAAATTTTCTAAAATTCACCTTTGGGTGGGGAATACCTTCTGTGGCTTTCCGGATATCTTCCAGTGTCCACGGTCTATAAACTAAAAGAGTCGGATCTTGTCCTGCCTGTCCTGCCTGAGGATTCGGTACTTCTATGAGCGGACATATCTCTTCTTCGCTCATAGCTTGTGATGCTCTATTTAATTCATTTAATTCAATTTCCCTCCTCAAGTCGCGCGTTCGAGACCTGGTCTCGATGGGATCCCTGACAAACGGTTGTGCTTTTGCAGGGACAGCTGGGTATAGCGGAGGTCGATCAGCTCGTCCACTCGCTTCATATTCTGGTAACGAAAGTGGAGGGGGCGAAAGAGGGGCCGTTGCTATCACTAAATTATTGTCTTCTTTGTCTAAAAACATTGTTTTTGAATTTTTAATTCTTTGCTCCCTACGATTTGCTTCCTCAAGCCACCTGTGCGCCTGAGGGGCTCCTAATTGTCTCTGCTTTTTTAACTGACCTTTCGCATCTATTTTTAACTGTTTGACAAGTTTCATAAGTGCAAGTTTATCTAAATTACCCTCGAATTTGTACTTGTCGACCCATTTGGTATAATATTTAATATTATCGGCACGCTGTAATTGCATATACTTCGCGTCTTCAGTTAGGGGCGTGTCCCGGGAACTTTTTGTGCACTGATTTTCCATTGGTGTCTTAGCTAAGCTGTAAATTGTTACATAACCCTTTCTATCACGTGGTACCACATGTCTACACCTTTTTCACAGTTTATCTAGAATAACTGTCTACCTATTCTGTTTCCCTGATCTATGACAAAAACAGTAACCCCCCTTTTCTGTCTCTAATTTGCATAGGCAAATTTACCTGACAAAAAAAACAGTTCTGTAACTAGTCCCTGATCTTGAAACAGAAATAAGGTAATTCCTCCTTACCTGACCCTCCGTGAGTTGATCCACCAGATCGTTGACTCGTCCTCCAATCCCAGATCAGAAACAGTGGCTGGCCTCTTTCGAACGACAATTCAGTCGGAGGTCTTTCAAAACAGAAGAGCCGATTTGGCCTCTTCTCCGTACGGATGCATGCCACCGGGCCCAATTCTGACCTAGGTCCAGAGCGAGAGATACGTTTTCCGGTCCAAAGGACCAATCTGTCAAAAATATACTTTAAAAATGATCAAAACACGGTAGATTCAGGTTAAGGCACTTTAATCTTGCAGCCAGGAGACAAAAATGTGTTAATACAGAGTTTGTCTAACCAGAAACAGGAAATGCATTCATTTTTATAGGTTATCAAATTAATCCTGTCCTACCATGCTGACGTAACGGATTACCACCTTTTGGTCATCATCTGCTGACCATCTTTCCCATGATTTTCTGCTGATTTAAACAATTTTTATGTGAAACTTCCTGAGGAAAACAACATGGCCTTGGTTACTTTCAGTTAGATACTTGTTATGTTACATTCAAGATACTATAGCTAAATCAAACACAATGCTAGCAGTTCATTTCTCTAATAATCCTTTGTCTACCTTATCTCTAAACTACTGCAGCTGCAGAGGTTCCCATCCTCTGAACAAGGCTGTTTGTCTAGAATCATTACATTTATAAAATGGTATATTGTCTATTCATATGCTTCTGACCTAGCAGATAAACACCTGCTTCTCAAGTACATTTCCACAAGGCATAAACAAGAATATTGCTGTGCTAGCAGTTACTAGGTCAGAGGGCAACTTGCAAGTTTCAGTAAGCATGCTGAAGTTTTAGTAAAGCATATTTTCAGTCTCATATGAAACTCAATTTATATAAATCACAGTGCATGAGAAATAGAATGAAAAGCATATTAAAAACACTTGATTATTAATTTGGCATTAAGCATACACATATTAATACATATTTTTCTAACAAACACCCTTAAGAGTTGATCCAGTAGTCAGAGATCTAGGAACATGTGTAGAGAGTAACCTGACTTTTGACCAACATTTATACAAGGTAGTAAGGAAATCCTTCTATGTTGCTCAACTTATAAGTAAGTGCATGGCATTTACGTTTAGAGAAGTCGTTGTACCACTATACTCAGCCTTCATCAGACTCATCACTGAGTATAATGCCCTATTTGGTATGTACCTGACCAGACACATGCAGCAACTGGAATATCCGAAAAGGTTCCTTATAAAAAGAATAAAGGGCATAAATACAATACCCTACACAGATCACCTCAAAGCCCTCTCTCTATACTCGGTCTCCTACAGACTACTGAAAGACGTCTATTCCTGGCATACAAGGCATCCCTTGACTCCACTCTGATGAACCGTTTGTACATCCACAAAAGAAACAACATCAGAACTACTAGATCTAATGACTTAAATTTTGCTTGCAATGTAAATAGGACAAATTGGAGAGACAGATATGTATCTCAGAGAATTCCCTTTCTATGGAACAGGCTCCCCATACATATGAAACAAAGTTCTTCTCTAACCCTATTTAAGTGAAACTTGGAATACTCGATGGAAAATTGAAAATTCACTCCTGGTCTGCTGCCCACATCTGTGGTGGACAGAGGCAGTCAGTAAATCATGTCATAACCAGCAATCACCCCTATATAAACATCTAGAACGTATAAACTGTGGGACACATTTGAGTTGTACAGTTAAGCTTATTAAAGCCCTAGTGATCATTAGCCAAGTGTATACCTATGAACCTACAGCGATACTTAGGTGAGATGTAGAATTTATTCACTTACTGCTATTCGGTATGCTTATTGAATTGCACATCTGCCAATCTAAAATGCGCTAATGGCATTTCAAATTAAATTTCTCAGTTTGTGTCTTGGGAAGTGGATTTTTGTTCACTGCCAGGTAACTCTCAGTCCAAAGTGCGCTTTGCCAAAATGCATGCAAAAGATCAACACACACAAAAAAAAAAAAACACATAAAAATTTAAATACTAGCAGCCAGACATAAATAATAATGAAAACACAGGATTTGGAGATTTAATTACTTTCTCTGTCTTACAACCTGATCATGTGCTCAGGTGATATGCATTAACTCTCCCAAACAGCACACTACCTGGATCTGAACCACCAATTTAGTACAATAACAACACTCAGTTGTATTTATCTGTCTTTGCCACCAATACAGGCTCAGAGAAGGAATCAGAAAATGTACATTCCATAGAGATCTGACTTAGCAGGCCATCGAATTATAGGTCCACCAGAAAAATTATCAGACAATTTTCCTTTCTCATTTGCTTGACCGTGGTGTGTAGATGAATATAATATTGACAGCATATTTAGCTAATAATTGCCCACATCATATTAAGGTTGGCAGCACCGCAGCCCTTTCTTCTCTTTATTTTCAGAACATCTTTTCTCTCAGCTTAACTACCAAACCACCAGTCACTGAAACTGAGGAGTTCCTGTCCACTGTCAGAGATCCTGACAGCTCAGCATAGGGTTTACACAGACTCCTTGATGTTGGTGCTGATGTGGACAACAGGCCAAGTGTGTACCAAGAACAACTTACAGGTATGCTATATATAAGGCATTTATTGCCATTCTAAACATCTTTATGTGTTAACACTTGTATACTTCTGATATATCTGGACACATCAAGAAGTGTTCCTTAGCAGAGGCACAATACAACAGAGGTTGTGGTGGTGGGGGTGGAGGTGAAATGGTCAGTCTGATTGATTCTGAGATATTTCTTAAGACACAGATAGGCACAGCATTAGTCTTTTGTCCTTGTGTCATTTCATGTTTATTGGCCTTCTTCTTGCTGCCTTTTTTTTTTCCAGAGACATCAGAATTATCATCTGAAAGGCTACCAGCACATGGTGAGCTAGATTTAAGTCTGAGGAGAGAGTAATTATTGTATTCCTTTAGCATCTGAAATTGTTTAACATGAGTTTTTAGAACACAGTTTGGATCATTTCCAGTCACCGTTTCTCTCATTTTTGTGTTTATTGTTTATTATCACAGGTGATCCTGACAGTGGCAGTGTAGAACTCCTATCACCTGATGTCAGAGTATTGGTAGGCTCTGATGATGATGGTGGTCATATAGAGGCACAGTCGGGGGGTGAAGAGATTCAGTCTGATACTCATGTTGAGGCTTACACAACCACTGGCCTTATTTCAGACACAGTCAATATACCTATGCATACCCATTCTACTGAGCCCTCAGATATAGGACAGATTAAGGATGACACAGTTGATCAGGGTATTGTGGTTACCTTGGTTGCAGAGCTGCCAGTAGCAGGGTTGCTAGAGGTACTCGGAGGAGGCTTACTGTCTACCCTCATCCAGATGCTGGTGTGTCAGTACAGGCCACCAGATGTATGTATTGACTATCTTGGATGTACAGGCACGTTCCACCAGAGCCTTGGAAGAGATAGTACAAGTCCTAAACATGGCACATTCTGACATGCGTGACTGCTTCTACCATGGATAGGATGAGTGATGCACTGGATCGAGCTGTTGTCTGTGATGGAAAATCTGCTGGGAGAGGGTTGGCATCCACATATTCATTGAGCCTCAACATCCTCTGTTGTTAGCTAACATGGCCATACCAAATCTTGCTCTTCTTCCACTGCTCTGTCAGTGATTGAGGAGGCCACACCCAGACATGGTAGGCCATAGGGCCATGGCCCTGGATGTAGGCATGAAGAGAGCTCATTCAGCAAATATCACTCACATTCAGTTAGCTCCCCCAGTTCAAACTGGGGACATGGAAGTGGCAGTGCAACTCCCAGCATAGGCACTTCTCATGGTCAGGAGCAATGACACTGTTCTAGCAACTCTGCCATGTATGGCTTACACCTATCTGACATACAAGGATGTAATGCTAGCACAGAGCTTGATTATGTTCATGCAGACAGATGCACACATTTCACAAAAAGTGCCCGTACCAACTTACACATTTGCAAGCTAAGCAAACCTTAATGTTGATTGTAATACATCTCCTGTTACTGGCCCTGAGAAATGTTCTACTTTAAGGAATGTCTGTGTTTCTTCCTCACACACCCTCACTACTTTAGTGTCAGCCTTAGCCTCCTTCTCCCCCTTCCCCCCTGTGCAAATGATGATGACTGTGCCATGCCCTCTGGTCATTTTGTTTTGACTTAGGGTTGCATATATGTCATGCATTCAAATCACTGATATTGCATTCCTGTTTATTGCTCTGCTTGTGAAACTTGACTGGTTTATATACAGGGGGTGAGTGACCGACTTGATGCAGGTTGTTCTGTACAATGCATAGCTGTATATTGTACGTATAGTAGTTGTATAAGACAGTAATGCCATTGCTCAACACCTCACATAGATTCTGCTTGAATAAATTTATGATTACCAGTATGCAAATGTGTGAGTTATTTTTATCTGCTTACACATTTGTTTTTATGCTACAGGTTCCACACTTACCTTGACATTATTGCACGTTCGATTCATGTCCTTCGGGGCTGTCTCTGTCTGATGCTATCAGTACACAGCCATTACATGGGGAAGTAAGGTTTGTGGACATTGGCTGGCATCAGTGTTACTATTTGTATGTGCTTAGGTTATGTGTATTCCTTAGGTGATGAGTGTGTATGTGCCATCCTTTGTCTCTTAGCCAGAGAGAGGGCATATTGTGCATGCCTACGTCTGTTGGCTTCCACTGTAGCTGGAGGTTCTTCCTCAGAGGCCTCATCTGTATTTGCTGGTGGTGCTGGCCCTATCTGTGGTTCAGAAATATATGGTCCTAGGCCTTGCTGTCCCTTTTGCAGCTGTTTCCTCAAGATGATATTATGCAACATGGAACAGACTGTGAGTATTTTTGCACAGGTGTCTAGGCCATACTGCAGTGCACCCCCTGATGTGTCTAGACACCAGAAACATGACTTCAGCATGCCAAACATATGCTCTATGATGTTTCTAGTTTGAGACTGGGCATCATTCTATCTTTCTTCAGTGGGGGTAGGGGTGGGGGTGGGGGTATGCATTTCTGATAGGTGCCATGAGCCACAATTCCAGTGCAAAACCTGCTTCACCCAGCAGATGGCATTGTGGAACATCACCCATAGCAAACTTTCTGCAAAGCTGAGAGGTGTGCCATATGTGTGGGTCATGGTAACTGCCTTTGTTGCTAGGGCATTACAGACAACCTGGCAGTTGACTGAGTGGAATCCCCTCCTGTTAATATATGTCTTTCCCTGTTCACCAATTGGGGCTTTTATTTCTATGTGGGTGCAGTCTATGTCTCCCAAAACTTCAGGAAAGAGTGCTACAGCACAAAATTCCTGCATTGTTCTTGCTCTGTCCTCAGGCGTCCAGGGAAAATAGGTGTACTCCCTTGCATGTTCTAGCATAGCATTAAGTCATTGGTGCAATATTCTGTAGGCTGAGGCCTGTGGCTCTCCTAGTATATTTTCTGTGGGTCTCTAGAATGCACCAGTAGCTAATATCCTTAATGCTACACATACCTTAATTTCAACTGGTATAGGTTCTCCTTGATTTTCCCTGGGTTTGAGGTGGGGGCAGCAGAGGTTGCAGAGTTCCTGGAGTATTTCCCTATCCACCATGTTTCTCTTTAATACTTCAATATCATGCAGTCCATGATATGTTAAATAGGGTCAGAACACCCTTCTTCTCTTCGGCTGAGTCCTATGGACAGCAGCAGCAGCACAGATATGAGCCTGTTGCACATACAAATGCAAGAGAGCAGTAGAAACCCCTAACACTAAGTGTACATGATTACTTTATAGCTTCTGGAATGGCTCTGCCATCTTGAATTGGTTAATTAGCATCTATTGTATCTATTGGATCTAATTATGCTTTGGTTAGCAAAGTCTACTGCTTACCTATGTGTAGACCCATTTAATGAATGCCAAATAGTTCGCTATTGTGCTCGTGTCACACCTTGACACACACACACACACACACACACACACACACACACACACACACACACACACACACACACACACACACTAGCAGTGCATTGTATAGACATTCCTGAATCCAGCCCAATAAGTGTGAGACTGCAGTACTAACTCCATTCTAGAAATCTCTGTACAGATTTTATATCCTGTACCATACAGCATCAGTCATCCCGGCATTTTCAATTGGATTAGACTGGTACCATATTATATACGAATATATTTGAAATTCATCAAAAGTTACTTGTGTCATGTTTGGGAAATATAAAAGCAAAATTTTAATTTTTGTGATGTCTGAATTGTAACTGCTTAGCAATATTTTACCAAGTAGTGTGTGTGTGTTTTCTTCTATTTGGTTTGGTTAATTCATTGTGACAAGTTATGTATTCTGTTTTGTCTAACTTATTCCCTCATGTATAAGACTATAAAGCTGCAGTAGCTCGCTTGTGTGCAGAACATGTTCTTCTTATATGGCATCATCTGTTCCACATTACAAAGGTTCTTACCAGTGTAAACATAAAGATGATGTTTCCTTATGTAGTCTGGCTGAGGACTGTAACAATCCATGGCTCTAAAGTATCTGCAGTCAATTCAGCATGTCATGGCGCACACACACACACACACACACACACACACACACACACACACACACACACACACACACACACACACACACACACACACACACACTGCACTAAATGGAATGATTGCACACTAATTTATTGGCAAGAAAAGTTTTTTTTTCAACATTGTTAATCCTTTTGTTAAATTTAAGAGTGGGTAAAATAAATATATATAAATATTTGATGAAGCAATAGCAAATTATTTATGTTATGATGCATAGTTGTTCAGTTTTATTCAAATAACTGACTTTAATGTCATTAGCATTCCAGCATAGGTGTAAGAGTTGTAAAAATATTTAAACTGTATTAAAATATGTAAAATGAAAGCTGGATATAGAGATGGAGATATTCATAAAGAGTGGCTAAACTTTTTGGGATTTTTAATTATAAGGGAGCAAGTCAGGAATGAAAAAATGTAACAGACGAATAAAGAAAAAGTATTCCCATGTCTATAGATTGCATTTATTTCCTTTTTACCTGTGACTCATAATAAGGGTATGCAATTGGCATCGCATTACCTTGCCTGGTGGACACATCAAAGTTATACCTCTCAACTATCCACATTTTTGCAGAATGTCCACATTTTTGCATCATATTTTTGGCCTGTTTTCATTGGAGGCATATGTACGTCTTTATGTATATTGGGAAGTCCATAGAAGGTAGGTGTAACCAGGTGAGATACATGAATATAAGTTAATAAATCAAGTGATATTTGCACTCAGTCATAAGACTATAAAGCTGAATTAGCTGACTTGTGTGTGGAACTTTTTTTTTGTATGGCATACATCTGTTTTGCATTACAAAATTTCTTACTAATGTAAACATACAGAAGATGTTTCCTTATGCAGTCTGGCTAAGGACTGTAACAATTCATGGCTCTAAAGTAAACACAGTCAGTGAATGTCATGCACACACAAAAGACAAGACACTGCACTAAATGTAATGACCGAACACTATTATATTGGTAAGAAATGCCTTACAGTCACTAAGAGAAACCACACATTGTAATGTTCAATTGACTCAGGTTTCACATGAGCAGAGGGCATGTTCCAAAAGTCCTTTTCAGGACTACCAACTTATCTCTGTTTAGGGCTTTGCATTTTCCTTCTCAATTGCTTGGGGAGGCTTGGGCTATGGAATCCATCAGTGAAAGGTACTACTGTACTTTACAGTATGATTGTTGACAACAAACAGGGACTGTAGGTATTGGTAAGAGAGTTATTACTGGTACAAATAGGCTTCTGTCTAAAGTAGCTAAGAAAAGCTTGTCAACAAATGATAATGAGCCCAACTGTCTGTTTGCACAGGTTCTCACTGGGGGCACACAAAACATATATACAGGTATAGTATATATGCCAACATCATGCCAACATCTTCTTCCCTGAATCTTCTGGACAAAGTAGTTATTAAAACCTACATGGATTACTCAGCTTAAATATGTCTTACTTGATGGTCTGAGTCTGGATTAATGTGGAAAGGGGTAGAAAACATTAGAAAGAAGAATGTCCATAATAATCTCACATAAATAGGAAAGAATACTGTGAGACCAAGCCCAAGTAATTATACTGACAAATTACTTGATTTAATTTTAACTACAGACTACAGAGATGTGGAAGAGTTCAGATATGACCTAATTGGCCATAGTTCAATATAGTTCAGTGGCCACTTAAACATCGTAAGGATCCCCAAATGGATGTTATGGGAAGATCCTTCCCATAATGACTAGAGACAACACTCCTGCACAAACTGGAAATGGTTATTTGAGATGTGCCTTCATTGGCCATAGTTCAATATAGTTCAGTGGCCACTTAAACATCGTAAGGATCCCCAAATGGATGTTATGGGAAGATCCTTCCCATAATGACTAGAGACAACACTCCTGCACAAACTGGAAATGGTTATTTGAGATGTGCTGTTGGATTCAACTGATGTTAGTGCACTGGAGACATTCTTAAGCTTTCTAATGCCTTTTCAGGACAGATGGTTTCTTTCGAAGTTAAGAAGGTTTAGAGAAAATAAATGCTTCTGTAGGACCACTTATATAAACAACAATTTAAGGAATGAAACCTTGCATGGGCAAGATGGAAAAAATGACAATGTTTGAACACTTGTCATTTTCTCACCTTCAAGAGAAATGGCAGATTTACTGTTTTAGGAAAAAGGATATCCTAACAAATAACCCTAAGGCATTTTTGGAAGCATCTGTAGCTCTATCCACAACCTGCTTGCAATAAATGATTGGTATGGAGCTAATTTACTAATATATTTAGGAGGTATATTTTCAAGTTTGAGGATAACATCCTATTAGCCTTTGCACTAAGACCTGTACACCTTTAATATTGTTGCATTGCACTATTTTCATCCTATTAGCCTTTGCACTAAGACCTGTACACCTTTAATATTGTTGCATTGCACTATTTTCATCCTATTAGCCTTTGCACTAAGACCTGTACACCTTTAATATTGTTGCATTGCACTATTTGCATCCTATTAGCCTTTGCACTAAGACCTGTACACCTTTAATATTGTTGCATTGCACTATTTTAATCCTATTAGCCTTTGCACTGAGACCTGTACACCTTTAATATTGTTGCATTGCACTATTTGCATCCTATTAGTCTTTGCACTAAGATCTGTACACCTTTAATATTGCTGCATTGCACTATTTGCATCCTATTAGCCTTTGCACTAAGACCTGTACACCTTTAATATTGTTGCATTGCACTATTTGCATCCTATTAGCCTTTGCACTAAGACCTGTACACCTTTAATATTGTTGCATTGCACTATTTGCATCCTATTAGTATTTGCACTAAGATCTGTACACCTTTAATATTGTTGCATTGCACTATTTTCATCCTATTAGCCTTTGCACTAAGACCTGTACACCTTTAATATTGTTGCATTGCACTATTTTCATCCTATTAGCCTTTGCACTAAGACCTGTACACCTTTAATATTGTTGCATTGCACTATTTTCATCCTATTAGCCTTTGCACTAAGATCTGTACACCTTTAATATTGTTGCATTGCACTATTTTCATCCTATTAGCCTTTGCACTGAGACCTGTACACCTTTAATATTGTTGCATTGCACTATTTGCATCCTATTAGTCTTTGCACTAAGATCTGTACACCTTTAATATTGTTGCATTGCACTATTTTCATCCTATTAGCCTTTGCACTAAGACCTGTACACCTTTAATATTGTTGCATTGCACTATTTTCATCCTATTAGCCTTTGCACTAAGACCTGTACACCTTTAATATTGTTGCATTGCACTATTTGCATCCTATTAGTCTTTGCACTAAGATCTGTACACCTTTAATATTGTTGCATTGCACTATTTGCATCCTATTAGCCTTTGCACTAAGACCTGTACACCTTTAATATTGTTGCATTGCACTATTTGCATCCTATTAGTCTTTGCACTAAGATCTGTACACCTTTAATATTGTTGCATTGCACTATTTTCATCCTATTAGCCTTTGCACTAAGACCTGTACACCTTTAATATTGTTGCATTGCACTATTTTCATCCTATTAGCCTTTGCACTAAGACCTGTACACCTTTAATATTGTTGCATTGCACTATTTTCATCCTATTAGCCTTTGCACTAAGATCTGTACACCTTTAATATTGTTGCATTGCACTATTTTCATCCTATTAGCCTTTGCACTAAGATCTGTACACCTTTAATATTGTTGCATTGCACTATTTTCATCCTATTAGCCTTTGCACTAAGACCTGTACACCTTTAATATTGTTGCATTGCACTATTTTCATCCTATTAGCCTTTGCACTAAGAACTGTACACCTTTAATATTGTTGCATTGCACTATTTTCATCCTATTAGCCTTTGCACTAAGACCTGTACACCTTTAATATTGTTGCATTGCACTATTTTCATCCTATTAGCCTTTGCACTAAGACCTGTACACCTTTAATATTGTTGCAGTGCACTATTTTCATCCTATTAGCCTTTGCACTAAGACCTGTACACCTTTAATATTGTTGCATTGTACTATTTTCATCCTATTAGCCTTTGCACTAAGACCTGTACACCTTTAATATTGTTGCATTGCACTATTTTCATCCTATTAGCCTTTGCACTAAGATCTGTACACCTTTAATCTTGTTGCATTGCACTATTTTCATCCTATTAGCCTTTGCACTAAGACCTGTACACATTTAATATTGTTGCATTACACTATTTGCATCCTATTAGCCTTTGCACTAAGACCTGTACACCTTTAATATTGTTGCATTGCACTATTTGCATCCTATTAGCCTTTGCACTAAGACCTGTACACCTTTAATATTGTTGCATTGCACTATTTGCATCCTATTAGCCTTTGCACTAAGACCTGTACACTTTTAATATTGTTGCATTGCACTATTTGCATCCTATTAGCCTTTGCACTAAGACCTGTACACCTTTAATATTGTTGCATTGCACTATTTGCATCCTATTAGCCTTTGCACTAAGACCTGTACACCTTTAATGTTGTTGCATTGCACTATTTTCATCGTATTAGCCTTTGCACTAAGATCTGTACACCTTTAATGTGGTTGCATTGCACTATTTTCATCCTTTTAGCCTTTGCACTAAGACCTGTACACCTTTAATATTGTTGCATTGTACTATTTTCATCCTATTAGCCTTTGCACTAAGACCTGTACACCTTTAATATTGTTGCATTGCACTATTTTCATGCTATCCAGATTTATTATGCAACAAGGTGACATCTACCTATCCATCAATACATTTTACAGAGATGTATTAGTAGCGCCTCTTACAATTGTGTTGTCATGGAATTTGTATGTGTCATATCACCTTTTTATGCTAATATTCCATATTCAGCCTAGCAATACATGTATGCACCAGCTAAATGACTGATATGTATCCAAAACTTGTCTGTATACTTTCTGCTTATTGTCTCTGTCAAAAAGCACAGGTTGTTGTCATTGAATAGGGCCCTTGGACTAGCTCATTTATCTACTTAATAAACAAGCAAAAAACAATAAATAAAGAGTTGAACAAGGAAATTCCCTGCTTCTACTTTAGAAAGCTGTCAGTTTTTTAACAGACTATTGGAGAAATTTAAACCAAATCTCATCCCTGCAAGGAATATAGCATTGCACACTTCTTTTGTAAAATTAGCAGAATGTGTTAATGAAAAACCTTTGACCCATAGCTATAGTATTTCCCTTTTGATTGGTGTTATACCATCCCTGTTTAAGCATATCATCATTCTGCCATTATGGTCCTGCTCTATGGCACAGCGGGATGAGGGCCTGACTGCTGCCAAGATCACACAAGACTGAATGGTGGCTCAGACACTGGAAGAATTGGGCACGGGAAAGTAGGAATCAGTGGCTTATGCAGGATGGCATGTCATGGAGAGAAGGAGATGGTGGATCATGGTTGTTCAATGGAGTGGGAGGATGCGGGGTTGCTGATCTCATACTGGTGGTGGTAGCTTTCTTGAGCATATGTCTGGAAACATGCACATATAGGTAGAGGCCCCTACTGTGATGCAGATACCTACTTCAGCCACTAGTGGGTGAGGATAGCACCATAACAACTGCCCTAATCTTGGTTGCATGCGTTTTAGAGACACATTTGAGATGGCTTAGCAGCTACCCAAATGTCAGGACCTTTAGTATTATACTGGGTAAGAATATGTCAAGAATTGCTCCATTAAAGCAGAAGTCATTCAAGGCTCTGCATTATGCTTCATTTTGTTTTCCCTTTTCTTTAATAATTTGGACTTACCCTTCTCTAACTGATCTAAACTGTATTTGTTAATGAGTTATTTTGCTCAGCGGTCCTATAACTACCAAAGAGACACTGAAGAATTTACTGAAAAAATTAAATATGCTGCAGCACTGGCTACCAAAGAGTGACACCTGATTTGATCTTTGGTGCTTATCATACCCTGAGTGAAGTCAAAGAACCTAAGCTACAGGGCTCAACAAATAACCGATATTTATGGTAAAGTACACCTGTTGGATTGAACCTTCTTTTCCTTTTTAATATCATATTGAAAATGTTATTACTGGGAAAAGCACACACACATGCACAAGCACACAGAAGTGCACACACATACACACACACACACACACACACACACACACACACACACACACACACACACACACACACACACACACAAATGTGCACACATGCACACCCACACACGTACACAGAAGCACATACATACAAACACACACACATGTGCATGCACACACACACACACACACACACACACACACACACACACACACACACACACACACGCGCACACGCACACACACACACACGCACTAGTTCTTTTTAAATAATATTAAATCTCAATGTTGTTATACTGATGATTTGTTTTTGATTTGTCAAGCAAAAAGTATTTATAAAACAGAACAGAACAATTTGTGGTTGTTATTCATATGAAAGAGATGACTTTTACAAATCAGGTTTTAGCAACATTTTTTTTGATGTAGAATTATGGCCTGAATATGCAGAAAGGATACTGCTGTCATATATTCCTGTGTAAAATCTGCTTTTGTTCTCCAAACTTGATCATGGCTTCACTATATGACAAGTTTCTTTGAATTTGTCAATTAAATTGAACAGAATATTACTGTAGAGGGGATATGGTAAAAACAGTTAACTATATAATATATAGTAAAGTATAATACAATATTATCACAAAAGGTGCTTATGAATTGTATTTTAAATGTTTTAGTAAGGAAGGGTATGAATTATATTTATTTTGTAATTGACTATGCCCTCTATATATAACCTGAATGACGTCAGCCTTACATAGATTCTGTTTTTAAACAGCTAAGACATAGGCACACATACATTAATAGAAAAGAAAACAAACCATATTAACATTATTTTTGTTAGCATACGTTAAACATCACATATGTT
The DNA here is from genome assembly GCF_019279795.1 of Protopterus annectens. Lineage (NCBI taxonomy): Eukaryota > Metazoa > Chordata > Ceratodontiformes > Protopteridae > Protopterus > Protopterus annectens. The sequence goes on along the minus strand of NC_056732.1, from coordinate 1,497,475,779 downwards.
TTCTTTCTTTACAACTGTCACCAGTCTAATATTAGATAAATTGTTTAGTTCCTGCCTCCTGTACACCTCACTGCCTTCTTGAACATTATTCTGCATGTATTGTTCGTACAAATTCCATTTATTTCTATCTAATTTTCTCCTTCCTTTTTTAAAGATCCTCCTTCCAGTAGGTTTATTTCATTACTTTTATTACTTCAAATACATTTGGTTTAGACTTTGATTTCTATTTTCTAGTGATTGCTTTTTTTCTCAACCAACAAAATTAAACTTAACAAGGCTTTACTGTATCAAGACAAATTGGATCCTGTGTCCCAGCTCAAAAGGATAAATTCTTTAATTAAAGCCATTTGCTCCCACAATATTTCTGACACAGTACTCTGTTGGGAATTTTAATAATTTGTCAATTCACTACACTTCAAAAAACATGTTCTCAGTTATTGCTATCTGCCTGAGGTGAAATTTATGAAATCTGCTTGGGGTATAAAAATACCTATGCAAACACTTCCACGCAAAAATCCTAACCTTTCTGGACTTTATTGCATACTTAGGAGCCATGCGTATGTCCTCCCATTGTTCCCTTGTAAATTGGTTTTCCAGTCTTTCCTTCCAATCTTGTCTAACCTCCTCTGATTCGCCTAACATAAATTCTAGCCTGTTTTATTAACTAACGTAACCCTAACACAGATAGCTTTATTTTGACTTTAGATTTTTAACTGAAGCACAGAAAGCCTTTTAGAATGTTTACTATCATCGTGGTCAGAAAGTTTACCATTTTTGACAACGTGGGCACTTTTTGGATTATGGGGGCTGCTCTGCTGTTGATGTCTTCTACAGGTGAACCACTTGACCATTAACTGTAGGCTTACTGCCTCTGGACATTTTAACTACAATTCAGCACAGTAACTCTATAACTTGATTTGTCCCTGTTTCTTACTGGAATATTATGTTGGGAAAGCTATCCAAGAAGTACATTTATGTATTGTGGCATACATAAAGGGCATTCTTAATAATTGCAATTCCTTTATAAAACCCATAGCTAAACATGTTAGTGAGGCATATCAAAAATGTTCTGATAGTTTGAGATGTTTGGTGATGTGTCATATTCTTTCTGTGGTTTATCCATCACAAACTAAATTGGCATGGCATATGTAGATACTAATGCTCAACAGAGTGTTTATTATAAAGCCGATCCAGTGGTGTAGAGGCATAAAACCCTGAATATGGCCTAGATTACCTGGGTTTGATTAGCATCTTGGGCAACAGACAGAGCAACAGGGAAGGGATGGACATGCCCATCCTCATTGGGAGAGTGCTCATTGATATGCTCCCAAAGAGAAGGCATGGTCCATAAGAGGGGAGTTGTCTTCAGATGAAATGAACAAGTGTGGGGCTCAGGAAATGGGAGTGGGTAGAGCATAAGCAAAAAATATCCCCTGCCAGATTTAAGCACACATGAGCCATTCCCCCAGGATGCCCTTTGGATCCATGACCAGCCCCAGTGATACTAGAGTAAGGCTAGGGGAGCAAGAGGATAACTGTTAGATCTAACATTGATGTGGGGCACTGGGGGCAGGGTAGGAATACATGAGGTCCAAGGGGACCCAAAAAACAGAGTGAGCATTATAGGGAAATAAAAGACACCTCAAAGGTATTTTTTGCCCTGACACTGCTGGCAGTGGGCCTCCCCACTCCTGGAAGGTCCACTATTGACCTATAATGGCCATCTTGAAAGTTATTATTACATTTATGGAACATCCTCTGTGTTTGGGATTTGCTGAAATATTTATTGTAGATTTTATTATTCTAAAGGATGTTTTTGTTTTCACTTAGTATTTTAGGAAAAGTGGTCATTTTCCTTATTTATTTATAGGGGAATATTTCACATACTATACTTTTAGAAACTGTTAGATAATAGTTAGTTAATATGTGCATTTGCTTGCTGACTTGTTTGAGTGTTAGCATGTGTGTGTGTGTGTGTGTGTGTGTGTGTGTGTGTGTGTGTGTGTGTGTGTGTGTGTGTATGTGAATGTGGGGTTCCTGCATTATCCCTACAGGACAGGTGGGCAAAACTCAACTTGCTGAAGACATCGTTCAGATGAAGAACATGAAAATGTACCATCCTACTGCAAAGACACTGGGATGTGTAGCTAAATATTGAAATCAGAACTCAGGGCAGTCACTAGCAGCATCCCGGCAGACGAAAGCATGATATGAAGGTCTATGAATGCAGGGAATGTTGCATTCATAAGGTACCCTGCAGCAGGTGTGATTATGCAGAATGACATGACTTTATGCATGTCATTACATCTTATGACAACTTGCAGTACACAGGCACATTCTGCCCCTTGTTACACAGTATAAGAGTAATATGTTTAGACTGGACCACAGCAAAACACTTCCACTTGTGCAGACATGTAGTGTGCATGCATTATATTGTACACTACCCTTCTGTTGCCACAGCAGTAGATGCTAGTTTGCCCTGCTCCCAGTGATAATATAATCTAAGCATGCGTCCGTGGGGGCTGTCACAATATACTGATGCATTACAGTATCTAAAGACCATAAAGTGACACTGCTGTCTACCACAGATCATTTACAAGGTAGTGTGGTTGCCACTGAGGACTCATCTCTGAGACTGTCAATGGATTGTTAGGGGGTCATATTCCCTGATTCCATGGGTACATGAATATGTGTACATGTGTGTGCATGTGAGTTTATGTGTGTGCATGTGTATGTGAGTCTTTTAACCTAATTCCAGAAGCCATCATGTGGTATTGTAATGCTTATTTGACTGTAGCTGTGACATTCTGCTTTGTATTTTATCAGACAGACCCCATATTTTAAAAACATTATTTTAAATAAGCACTCTTTTGAAATACCTAAAATGTACTTCTGTTATGGGGTTGGGGGCATATGGAGCTGTGACATTTTATTTTGTACTTTTTAGCAGTATTTTAGCACAATTCAGAATTGCAGCATTTCACATTCTAGTACTTTATTATTTGGTTTGGAGCTGTGACATTTTGTTTTGCACTTTTTAGCAGTATTTTAACATAATTCAGAATTGCAGAATTTCACATTGTAGTACATTATTGTCTGGCTTGGAGCTGTGACATTCTATTTATTTGTTTTATGTATTTGCTTTTGTTTGCCAGAAAATTCCATATGGGAACTGAATGCTCATTTTCAGTGGAGGTCCAAGGAGAAAAGCTGTAAAACAAGGATAGAAATGCAATTTTGACAAATTAAAAGAAAAATAGTCAACAGACATTATTTACAAAGTATTTCATGAAGGGATTCACATCTAGATCAAGGGAGGTCATCGTCCCCCTGTACTCATCACTCATTAGACCTATGATTGAGTACAATGCCCCGTTCGGAATGTATCTGACCAGACACCTGCTGCAGCTTGAAAGGCCCCAAAAGTTCCTCACCAAAAGGATAAAGGGTCTCAAAAATATGTCTTATGCTGCCTGACTGAAAGAACTCCAGCTCTATTCAGTCTCATACCGCTTGCTCAGAGGTGACCTGTGCCTGACATATAAGGCCATGTCAAACCCAGATTTGATGAATATGCTTCACCTCAAAAAATCTAGATCCCTCAGAACCACAGGGGCGGGTGACTTAAACCTTGACACGGTTATAAATAGAACGTGCTGGAGGGACAGATTCATCACCCAGAGACTCCCTATGCTGTGGAACAAAATCCTCTCTGGCCTTGTTCAAGAGGAATCTTGACCAATGGATGGGAGATCGCAGATATACCCCAGGGATTACTTCAGTGTCACTGCTTGACAGAGGCACCGCAAAATGATAGGCATAGTTTTTATTCAAACTAAAGGGGTGGCGAAAGCCACATAACTATGGGCTAGGCTTATAAATGCCCTTGGGCAGATAGCCTAGTATGAACCTATGAACCTATGAACCTATGAACCTATTTCAAAGAATTTGGTCAATAAACATTATTTACAAAGCATATTAGATTAAGGAAATACCTGTTTTAGAAATATTGTGAGTAGGATCAAAATACTATATTAATACACTGGCATAGTGTCCATATAGTGGACAGAGTTAGGATTGCATACTTCAAATTGTAGGTGGGGTACAGCTGCATAGTTTATTAGTTGGCAGGTGATATTTTATGGTGGATTTTAATTATTGCAGGTTAATTAAAAGTCTGGTGTGGTTTGGAAGGTTGAGCCATGCCTTAAAAATAGTGACAGACAATAGTTAGTCACTGTAATAGTTATCAGATTCACAAACATTAGTTTAAGCTTTTAGGATCTTAGGATTCTATTTTGTACATGCCATTGGATGAGATTTGACAGCATGGGTGTTTTAAGTGGATGGTGAAGTATTTTGTATGCTGTATGCAGCTTGGAGTGGGTGATGTGTTGTGGAAATTTAAGCCATTTGATGGTATTGAGAGCCATGCAGTGATGGGGTCAGTTTGGGAGGCTGCAGGTGTATTTGCTAATTTTGTTGTATGCTTTCTGTTTTATGAGACAGAACAGATGTTGGCAGTTCATTGTCTACTATATTTCTTCATCTGGTGCTGTGACATGAAAGGGTTATAGCTGAGTTGTGGCATTTTGCATTGTAGTTCATATCAATGTAGAAGATAGATTACACACAAAAATAATGTTTTATTTATTGAAACACAGACTCCTGGTTTATAGCTTTGCAGTTTGACAGCTGTCAAAATAAGTGTCAGATTCTAACATTATATAGTTGCTGATAGAATGCCAAAGTGCTGCATCTGACGGATATTTTTATAGTTTACAAAAGAGCTGTCATACAATTGCTTTTGACAGCTGTTTTGTTCATTAATTTGCTGAGAGGATTTCCAAGCTGGTGAGGAGCTTCATAGTTCAGTTCTTTGTTGCCTGTCAAACTTTTTGGTGGGTGGCTTTTTACACAAATATCAGTTAAAGTTTATGAGGTGTGCCCAATCAAAGTGAATTGACTGGATTATGGTCTGTTGTGTATTTGAAAACAGTTTTTTTATTTGTCTTTCTGTTGATTCTGTTTTATTTAGTTTCTTTGTAGTTGGTTAATTGAGAAGGTTAAAAATCCCAAGATAATATAGATGCCCACACTTCTAGAAGGCTTGGCTCCAAAAAGATCATAAAATAAAAAGAAATCCAAAATAGTGTGTTTTACTTGGATGTTTTGTGTGTGCATTAAAATATAACTTTGTTAGACTTATCAGTCATGACCTTTCTTTTGCATATCTGTGCTGCATCTATTCTAACGCCTCACAGGTGCCCAGATATTCTTCTACAACACTCTTTAGTCCCGCTGATGTTTCTCTTCCTTCCAGTATTTTCATCATTGATATAACTAATGAGATGAAGAGCAGCATCATCCCCATCAGCAAAAGCATCTATTAGGACAGGAGTACAGGTAGAGGTAGGGGGTAGACAGACATTTCAACCATATCAGCCTACTTTCAGATAGGAAATAGGGAATAAATGCATGACACATGAAAATCAGTTCATTCTAGATCAAAGGTGTTTCATCCACCAGTTTAAAAGAACTCCACTTACCTACAACCATTGAAGTTTAGAGCCTGAAACTGATTACTGCAGAAAGAATATAGGTGCCATGTCAGGTAATACATTTAACAGAACCACTTAAATGTAGAGTGCATGTACTGAAGGAGCATTGGTCCAGTAACCTGTATGTAAGGAACTTTTCTGCTGCTGTTTGGGGTGCTCTGTTTACCTTCGAAGATCTGATCTAAAAGACTCTAGATTCCAGGAGAGGAAAAAATGCAATACAGGTGAATTAAACAGCAAAGGGCATGACTGAAATATCTTATAGCCAGGGGCTGATATTTTGCATCCTAAAGGACTGGAGACATAGCTGGTGACATGGCATTGAATGTTCTATGGATGCTATGCAGGCTGTGTTCTCCAATGGGTGTATTTTAATGTGGACATTAGTGGGCACTATGTGATTCTGGAATTCAAGAAAAGTAGTTTCCCAAGAGACAAGGAAATCTTACCACAGAGGTCAATGGGACTCTTAACCAATGTTTCAGAAGAAAAGCAACAAGCTGCACACATAGAGAGTTTGCAGGACTTTGTTCTATTATGACAATACTTACAGAGTGTATAACAAAAATGAGATACAAATAAGCAAGAAATCAGTAATGACGGCAATGTTGTTCACTATTTTTCTGAATTGTATTAGCCATTCCTGTGGACTAGTATTATAAGTAAGTTTCTTTCTTGTGTACAGCCATTGCCAACATGAAACAGTGAACACTGTGCACACAAATAGCTTTGTACACACAGGAACAGCAGTGTACGATGCAAAGTGCTGCTCACCACTCTCAAGGCACTTGCAGGTCACATCCTGTGCTAGTTACAACACTGGTCTTCTCTGCATCTATCATATACGTCATAAGACAGTGTACAATTTTTGAGCAAGAGGACACACTATGTTGCTGTACTGTGTACCACAAAATACATCACTGCACAGTGAATGGCTTTTATTTTTGTCTTTTTCCTGGCCCCTCCTGATCATCATCTCCTCTCCCTGGCCACCTAATTTTCCAATTTGTTCCCCTTGATCATTATGGGTGAGGAGATGGGTTGGCAGGGCAGACAGCATCTTAATGTGGGTAAATAGACTTATGATCTAACCTCCCCTGTACTGGTTCCAGGATAGTTTCCATGTGATCTGGCCTGTGAGGTGAATGTCCCTACCTCTGTGATGATATGCCTATCTTAAGCCCCACCCTCAAGGTGTGCAGTACAGAGAGTACAGGGTCACGCCTTGTCTCTATGATTCAGCACGATGCTTCTTCTGTGGCTCTTCCCCTTACAACCTGGTATGCAGTCCTCTGTGTTCTGCAGAACACAAGCAGCACTGTGGCTACAGTCCTCTGCAGCACACAATCCCTTCCATCCCTCAGAAAGAAACAAGTGGACATAGCTCTTTATTCTTCTTCCTCCCTTTGCTTGCTCCTTCAGTGGCACGGCAGCTAGTTAAACCCTAGTTACCTGAGTCAAAGGCAGGGCTCCAGCATTCTATACCACAGAGCCAACTACCATAGTGAATATTTTTTGTACGAAAGGGTACATTGTGTTGCCCTTTGTGTACCCTATGCATACTACATACATGTGTATTCCACTTGCATAATTACTTAGATATGTCCTGTAGCCAAATATGACTATCCAAGGCTATCTGATGAGCTGATTTTCTCATCCCAGCAAACAGATTTCACAGATCAGTTGCAGATATCATATGTAGCAGGAGCTACCATAAAATTGTTAACTCCTTGCCTGAATGACTTCTTGGAGTACCAAGGACTATCATGGGCTGTCAGTTTGCAGTGCTGAATCTCCAGTAATGTGGATACCCCAAGTCACTTTGGTAATGTCTGCTAGCATACCATATATGAGCCCCAGAAGGGGCCTCATAAATTACTTACTCCAGGTTCAAGGAAACATCTGGTATCATTGTGTTAGAGATGCAGTTGCTATTCTGCAGTGTACACCCAACACCTTGTCCCTTTCATCGTGTGACACATCTGAACCCTCTCAGTGCAACACTGAAATGTGTGGATTACGAAGCAGGTTAGCACTGCTCTGATGTTACACTGCCGGGTATGCTGCTGCTACTGACAGATGTGAAATGTCACACTTGAAATATCCTATAGCCAACATGGAACAATGAGCACTGTACACACAAATAGTTGTGTACATACAGGAACAGCAGTGCATCATGCAAAGTGCTACCCACCCATGCACTCAAATTACACTCACAGGTCACATATTTAATGGTGCAGTGCAAGAGATGCCCTGGTCTGGGGAATGTTTCTGCAAGTGACACTTCAAGAGTTGAAAATGTTACATTTATACACTTTAAAGAGGATAATGTCTTTGCTTGTGACAGTTTTGAAAATGTTACTCTTATACACTTGCCAGTTTGGCAAATATTGTAAATGTGAATGCTTAAAAAAAGAAAAGGTCTTTTATTAGTGTAATAAAAAATAAATTGTGGGTGCCATCTAGTGGATGAATACTGTAAGTATTGGGATTATGTTCTAAGTACCAATATATATTTGCTTATTTTATGTAGCTTTTGTTTACCAGGTTTGTCCATCTAGATTTAGTAAAAAAAATCCTTTTAGCAGAGGCCTGGGGAGAAAAGCTCCATCATCTTGCAAACATTTTTAAACATGCATTCAATAATATACATGAAAAGACATTCAATAATACACATTAACAATTACACATATATTTGGTAATTAGAGTTGAAAGTAGAGGCAGCTGTTACAGTAAAAAAATACTTATGCATTAGTAGATGTCGATCATTGAGCATTTGAAGAGGTGTATTAGTAGGTTTATCAGACAGATAATAGATGATGCGATTTATTCTTGGAAATTCAAAGCTATTGAGATTAGGGAACCAACACGGCAGGGTAGAAAATGTGGATGTTGCAGTTAAGAGTTCATAGGTTCATAGGTTGGTGCTAGGCTATCGGCCCTAGGGCCTATGCAAGCCTAGCCATAACAATTCCCTGGATATTTCTTTTCACAATTTTTACTTCTCTGGGCCCCTGTCTAGCAGGGTGACTGACATGATCTCCGGGGTGAATTTCCTATCTCCCATCCAATCATCAAGGTTCCTTTCGAAGAGTGCCAATGAGGCGCTCTGCTTGACATGTATGGGCAGACTATTCCAGAGTATGGGGAGTGTCTGGGTCAGGAACCTTTCCCTCCAGCATGTTTTGTTCATTGTGATGACAAGGTTTAGATCCCTGGAGCGTGTGGCTCTGAGGGATTGGGATTTCTTTAAGTGGAGCATGTCCAACAGCTCAGGGTTTGACATGGCCTTGTATGTTAAGCAGAGATCGCCTCTGAGTAGACGATATGCCACAGAGTATAGCTGGAGTTTTTTTAGATGGTCAGCATATGGCCTCTGCTTTAGGCCTGTGATTCTTTTAGTGAGGTATTTCTGTGGCCTTTCCAGCTGTTGCAGATGTCTTGTGAGGTACATACCAAATGGGGCATTATACTCTATAATGGGTCTAATGAGGGATGAGTACAGTGGGACAATCCTTTTTTCTGGATGAAAAGCCCCTAGTGATGAGGTGTGCTACATAGAAGGATTTCCTGACTGTTCTGGTGATGTGGTTATCGAAAGTGAGACCACTGTCCACCTGTGTCCCTAAGTCTCTCATCACACTTTCGATGTTTAGCATCCTGCCACCTATGTGGTAATTCATGGGTACATGTTTTTTTCCAAAGGGGATAACTATACATTTCTTGGCATTAAGCTTGAGCCCATGGCTCTGGCACCAGGCATTTGTTTCTGTAAGGCCTTTTTGTAGAATATCCACATCATTTGGGGATTCAGTAATGGCTCCCAGTTTGCAGTCATCTGCAAACTTTGTTAGCCAGAGTCCCTTAGTGTTGGCCTGTACTTCAGAGAAGTAGATGCCAAACAAGAGTGGTCCCATGACTGAACCCTGAGGTACTCCACTTGTCACTTGTCTGGAGCTGGATTTGGAGTTGGCTACTTTTACAGTCTGGGTTCTGTCAGTAAGCCAGTTGGCAACCCATCAAGTGACATAGGGATTTATGCCCAGCTTAGTAAGTTTATCTATGATTCCAGAGTGGGGGATGGTGTTGAAGGCCTTGGCGAGGTCCAGATAGGCTGTCTGGACCACCTTACCTCATCCACAGCTCTGGAGACTGATTCAAAGAAGTCAATCAGATTCAGGAGACAAGATCGGCCCTTCACAAATCCAAACTGGGTGGGGTCCAGTGTTTGAAGGTGGCCAATGTCTTTGTTTATAAGTTCCATGATAATACGTTCCATGCCCTTGCAGATCAGTCTTGTCAGACTGATGGGATGGTAGTTCCCGGGATCCAAGGCGGATCCTCCATTGTGGAGCGGGATAACTGTAGCTGTGTGCCACTCAGTGGGCATGAAGCCTGAGGTGAGGCTATGATTAAACATGTCACTTAGGTGAGGGGCCAGTTCATTTTGTAGTTCATGTAGTACACAGCCTGGGATGTCATCTGGTCCCATGGATGCTGTATTCTTAGCTTTGGAGAGTGCGGTTTCTACCTGTGTGGCTATGATTATCAGAATTTGGAAATCTTTTGGTATTGAGATGGGCCCTTTAGGGGGTGAGAGGGGGATGAAGTTGGCACTAAATTGATCTGCCAGGATATTGGCAATATCCTTGGGATCAGTATATTTAATGCCATTCTGTTGTAGCTCAGAGCAGATCTGAGCATTGCCATTTAGATTCTTGACATAACTATAGAATGCCTTGTGGTTGTCTTTGGAATCTTTGGCAATTTTATTTTCGTAACTAGCTTTTGAGGATTTTATGAGGGATCTCAGCTTCTTACTGAGGTTGGTGAGGGAGTTTTTTGCATCCTGGGATTTTCCTCTTTTCTGCAACAGTTTCTTCCTTCTGTTGTATAGTTTGTTCATAGCAGGGGACCACCAGATTGGCTTCCTTTTTTTGGAGAAGAGCATCTTGGTTCTATTTGGGATGGCACGATTCATGCATGAGTGGATGTGATCGTACAGTGCCTTAGTGTAGGATTCTGCAGTCGAACTTCCAGATCCCGCCTGCATGGGTGTTGTGAAGTTTGTCACTTCTGACTTCAGTAGCATGAAGTTGGCTTTGGAGAAGTTTTTTAAGGAGGTTTCCTTACTGGGGGGTGGGGGTGGGATGTGGATGTCAAGGTGATTTGCTTATGGTCAGACCTGACCAATGAGGGGGTGACCACTGGTGTGGAGCATCTATCTCCCATGTTGGTAATGACCAGGTCTAGGATATTGGCTCCCCTGTTGGGACAATGGATTAGTTGATCCAGGGCATTGGAATTTATGAATTCCAAGAACCGTTGAGAAAAGGAGTTGGTACCCAAGTAGTTTTCCCACCTAATGGCAGGGTAGTTGAAATCACCCAGTATTAGGGTGTTTGGTTGTATCTTAATATTTTCCAGTATGTTTAGAAAGGTGTGGTGAGAATCTTGGGGCATGGTGGGGGATCTGTAGCAAGCTACAATTTGGATTGCAGTCTTACCTAGTTTTAGTTGCACCTGGAGAATCTCAGATGCATTGTGTTGGGCAACTAGCCTGGAGGTGTGAATATCCTTGGTGAATATGGACACTCCTCCACCTTTAGTGTTTCGGTCTTGGTTTTGTGGCTGAAAAGTGTGGTAAGAATTGTAGCCTCATATTGCAGGGGTGCTCTCTGGAGCCTTGAACCAGGTCTCAGTTACTGCACAGATATCGATGTTCTCCATTTTTAGGAGTGCCTTGAGAGAGTGCATTTTGAGGTTTAGACTTCTAGCATTGAGTAGCATTACCTTCAGATTTTGCATGCTTGTATCTGTTACAGTGGTGGTTTTATCCTTTGAACCTTGCCTAAAAAAGGCACTATAGGTGTGGCAAGAGCTTTAGCCAGTAACCTGAATCCCAGGGGTGACAGGTGTAGACCATCTCTGGCAAAGCATCGTAGTTTGTCGATCATGTCTTCCCAGGCAGACAAATACTGAATCCCCTTTGAATGACACCAGAAGCTTAGCCAATTGTTGAAGTCTTATCATTTTGTCCTTATACTGTGGTATTATTCTGGGTGAAGGCAGGATGCTACTCAGGGCTAGGGTCATACCTGCCTGGGTCACATGCTCCAAGAGCTTTTTCATGTCACTTTTCATGTAGTCCAGGGAAGTACGTCTCAAGTCATTCACACCAGCATGGACAATGACAGAGTCGTATTTGTACTTGTTGTGGAGTGACTTGAGTGCATGCGTTATGTGGCGAATCCTGGCACCTGACAGGCAGCTGACTGTAATTTTCTCCTTGTTCAGCCTGGTGAGTGGGACATCAGTGTGCCTGACTATAGAGTCACCTATGACTAAATTGTTGGGTACATTGTCTTGCCTTAGGAGCTTTTGTTGGGTGGCACACTGGTGTTGTGAGCTATGTGTCACTTTGGTTGTGACTGGTGTTTGTTTGCGTTTCGGCTTCGGAGGTCCTTGTTGCTTGGGCAGGTTAATGTTAAGGGCCTCCGCATATGTGGGTTTAGTGTTGCTATGTGTGGGTGTTGATGGTGTGGGTTTTGAAGGGCTATGAGTTGCTTGAGGTGTAATGCGGGTGTTAACCTTCTCCTCTTGACTGTCTAGCACATTCTTGGCCGGAGAGAGCTTAGCTTCCAGTTTGGCTATGTAAGTGCATCTCTTGCAGGTTGTAGTGTTGGGTGGTAGGAGGAGAGGATTGTCTGTGTACATGAGGCAGTTGCCGCACTGCCCCAGTATGCCCAGATTCACCAGGTGGACAGGAGAAATCACTGGAAGCTGACCCTTGGACATGCCTGTTTAGTTGCTTTTTTGTAAAGTTTAAGAGCTGTTTTCTCTTACCTATGCAAGGTACTCTGCAATTATAGGCTGTTTAGTGGCTATGATTAATTTCTCCTTATTGACAAGGAGAGCTGAGTGCTTGAATCAGTTTCAGGCTTCCTAGTGCTTTCATGTAAAGGTTAAGAGCTGTTTTCCATTACCTTTGCAAGGTACTTTGCAATTATAGGCTGTTTAGTGCCTATAATTAATTTCTCCTTATTGACAAGGAGAGCTGAGTGCTTGAATCAGTTTCAGGCTTCCTAGTGCTTTCCAGTAGGTTCTAGAGCAAGTGCTAGTCACAGGGGTTCAGATTTTAGTGCTACTACTGAGAAACCAGCTAGTTCTAAGGGAAAATTTGAAGAGCAGACTTTCTGGCACCTGGAATACTTTAACTGTAGTCTCGCACGATGTGAAAAATGTGCAAACACAGGCGTTTTTAAGCCAGAAAGTTGAAAGGGATAGAGATCAGCCCAAAAAGGCCAATAAAATTGTAATTTCAGAGCTGGAAACCACTCCTCTAGCGTTAGATAGGCAGTACAATGCTCGCCAGTCTCACTGGTAAGCAGTAGGACTTCCCACTACCACAGCAAGGTCTGGATAGCTCTGAGCACAGAAAATAAAGTCCTGAGACAAGCAAAGCCTGGGATATGGACTGGCTAGAAAAGGTGGGAAATGAGCAAACAAGATATTATTTTTTTGTTGTTGAAACAGGCTAAACAATGCAATAATACAGTAAATAAACACAGAAAAGGCTAACACACGAGTGTGTAGTCGTAAACAGTAAATGCAATTAAACTCTACAAAATTAGCAATTTAAAACTTTTTAAATGAAGCAAGGCAGGTGCACAACTGAAAAACGATTTAAGAGGCAGTAATACAGCAGAATAAATAGCTAGTCTACATATACAGAGAAGTCTATATATACAGAAAAGCAGCTAAAACACACAAACACTTCAGATGCAGTGCAACGTACAGCACTTGAGTTGTAGCAATATTAAGGCAATTACAGTTATAATAAATGCTCTAAAATATACTCTGTATTTCCAAAATGTTTGAGAAGCACAGTCAGAACCAAGGAGATTCAGGCAAAAATTTTAATTTTTTTTTTGAAAGGGAAAAAGGAGAAACAGAAGGCCTTTTCAGATGTTCTCTCTGTATTAGGTAGAATGAGCTAATGACACTAGACTGGGAGGAGTGTCCCAGATCAGATTTACAGTAGGGGTGGGCAACTGCAAAACCACCAAATATAACAGAAAGACACCAACAGGGAGGGAGGGTGAGGACAATACTAAAGCTATTATCCTACAGACAGTAAACACTACAGAAAGCCACAAAATGAAAGTTTTTAAACAGATAAAGGAGCAATGAGACTCTACAGAATGTTTTTTTAACTGCAAACAAATCAGTTACCCATGCAGATTAGTTAATAGCAATAAAAATACATGCAAAAACTGTGCAGCAGGCAATAAAAAGTGCTATATATAAATTGCTAGAAACAATAATCAGTATAAATAATCAAAAAACAGGATACTTATATATCTCAGCTAACAGTTGTAGTCAACACCTCTCCTCCACTCTGCTCAGTGTGTATAGACTGAAACCCTCTCAAAGTTAGGGCTTCAGTACCAGAAGATACAACCTTAAGACAACAGAGACAATTATATATATGGCTATAATAAGGTTTATATTAGAAATATATGGATGGGGGTAAGCAGTGTCACAAAATAATGAATATAGCTGGGAGATGCTATTCATGCCCAGGTGAAGACTGGTTGTGGGGTACGGGATTTTGAAAGAAGTGAAATGGTTTGACGATATGGCAAGCTAATGATAACAGTGGCATTTATCCCGGAGGTGTACAGAAGCAGATTAATTGATTTGACAATTGATGTATTAGTTGTGTTTTCAATGAGTTTGGATTCTGATTCAGTTTTAGTGGTTGTGGGATGTGGTTCCATAGTTTAGCTACACTACTTGAATATAAGAGTTACCTGCAGTATTACATGATTTAGTTATGGTGCTTAGTGTTTTTTTCTCTAGAGCATAAAATTCTAGTGGGGGAGTAATGCTGTATTAGGTTGTTAAGGGCTGGGCAGTTTTCTGGTGTATAGAGAAGTCTATGTATTGTACTCAGCTGCAAAAGAGCTAGGTGATGTAATAGTTCTAACCAGTTAATTCTCTCAGGGCTAGGCAGTGCTATTGTTATAGTGGCTATTTTGTTATATATGTGGCTATTGTATTATAATATTTCTCATATATGGACAGTTGTGAGACTTGAAGTTTAGGGAGGATTGGGGCATCATAGATTAGAGATGGCAGTAAAAAATAGAGACCATATGTCTTCTGGCTATGTCAGCTTACTTTGTATAATATAGCTAATTTTTGATGAGTATTTTTACCATTTGTGATACAATGATGGTCGAATTTCAGCTGGTCATCTATGATAAATACAAATCCAAACCCAATACAGATGAATGAAGTTGCAGATAAAATAAAATAAAATAAAAAAATGACAGCTCTGACCAGCAGATAAAACCAAGAACTGTAATATGCAAAGCTTTTAAGTCAAATGCTCTTTTTCAATGCAATACATCTTAAAATCTTAGATCCACATTTAAACAGATAATAAAAGCCTATAAAAATTCATCCAACAAATCACTTGAAACACTCATAATCAAATACCAAATAATCATTTTCAATGCAACACATCTTAAAATCTTAGTTCTATATTTAAACAGATAATAAAAGCCTATAAAAATTCATCCAACAAATCACTTCATACACTCATAACCATTGCATAGCCCAGATTAATTAAAGCTTTTAACTACAACATATACTGTTTGGATTACAACATTAGTTTAACACTATGTACATACATACAAATATTTCAAGCACAGGTATTACTGCCCTTCTAGTCTGCCAACATATCAAAACACTTGTTCCCATAATAAGTTTTCAGGCTGTTCTTAAAAATTTCTAAACTATTACTTCCTTTAATGTAATTTGGTAGTCTGTTCCATGCATCAGCTGCTCTCTCGGAGAACCAATTAGTACACTTCTCATTCCTATAGAATCTTCTACATTGGTTATCTGATGATTCTCTAGTACTTTTTGATAACCCCAAACATTCCCAGAGGTAGTTGTCTCTAAATGCCCTATATACCTGAATAGGATCATAGGATCTCCTCATATCTATCTATATATATATATATATATATATATATATATATATATATATATATATACATACATGGGTCGACTTCACATGATCGAATGTTCAAATGTTCAATTTCCATATGGCCGAGACCATATGATCGAACATTTGAATGTTCAAAAATGTGCAGTAGACCTGCAAAACACAAACAACAAAAAATAAACTGTGTATAGCAGGGGGCAAGCCCTCTGCACCCCCACACCCCCCAGCAACTTAAATATACCAACTCCGAGATTGCACAACAGCAAGGCAAGGGAAATCTCTCGATCTGCACTGTATGCCGATCCCCTTTCAGAATTTTTAATTTTTAAAACTTCGAACATAAGGTCTTCGATCATATGTGTTTTGAAGTTTTAAGGTTTGAAATTCTGAAGGGGACCCATATATATCTATATATAAATATATATATATATATATATATATATATGAGACATTGGTTTCCATGCAATTGGTCACGTGACCGAAGGTCGATCCAGCGGAATTCCGAACCCAATTGTCGAATCTCGGACACGCGAATGCTCATAATGTCACGTGCAACATCGAATTCAAAAGTCCCGATTGCACACCCGCTGCAACAAGCACTACCATGGGTGGAGAGGGGGGTATAGTGGCTTGGCCCGTGTTTGGTAATCATGGGTTCAACATCTGCAGCTTCGACATTCCGAGGTCCTGGCATTCTGCGTTCGGCATTTTCGCGTTCAAACATCAGCTGTACACGCAAATGCATGTACACCGAGACATTGTACAGTTCAAATATTTCAGTGTTTCATAATAACTTAAATTTTCACATCCATGGATGCCCTTGTTGTGTTTTCACCATACTCTTTCCTGCTTACTTATTTTCACCATACTCTTTCCTGCTTACTCATGTTTGTTTTCTTATAAGATTTCCACATTGTTATTCCATATTCAAGTTTGGGTCTAATGTAACAAACCAACAGTGACTTCTTCATTTCTGATTTCCTAGACTTTATAAATCTTTTTATACACCTATAGTTCTATAGCATTAACCAATTGGTTGATATCATTAGAAAAAGCTCAGAGCTGGATCAGTTTCAATCACTGTGTGCTGTATTAAATATTCACATTTCAGTTTATGTCTCCCAAATCTCATATGCTTAGTTTTTGATGTATTTATCAGCATATTATTCTCCTGTGCCCAAATGGTCAATTTAGTCAAGTTCTTTTGCAGACGTGCCTTATCTGTAACACATGTAATTGTTTTACCTAATTTCAGGTCATCAGCATATAGATTGTAGAATACCTCTGATGAAAAAGTTAGGTCTGAAAGATACAATCTAAACAAGTAAGAGCCTAGGACAGAGCCCTGTGGGACACCCTGACTGTAACCAAGAGTTTTACCTGTCCAATTGCTATATGATATCTGCCATGTCCTATTTGTAAGCCATGCAGCTCTTCATCTTATCAAGAGCACATTAATAACTAGTTGTTCTAATGTTTTGATCAGTGTTTTGTGTATGACTCTGTCAAATGCTGAAGTTAAATCTATGTGAATTAGATCACAGCATAATTTTTCATTCATAGCTGTTATTAAATTGATATAGAACATCACGTGACAGGTGATAATAGACCTATTTTCGATATATGTATGCTGGAGGCATGGCCAAGATACTGACAGGATAACAGCAGTTTTTCCTTGCTCTGCTATTTTATATATTTCTGATAGGAATAATTATCTTTAAGCTATCTTATCAGTATTATTCAAGAAGATATACTTAGTTCAAAGTCTTATTAACATAGTGTCAAGAAATTAAACTGATATTTTCAGATTTTCCTGTCAAACTTTTATCTGGAAATGATTATGTACTAACAGCTCTGAAATGAGTCATCTAAAAGGCAGCTCTCAGGACTCTACCTTTAAAAAGGAATTGCAGTCTGCTCTTGTCAACATAGAAGAATTGTCAGTAAAAATGGATAGATTCAATAGTAAACTGGAAAATTTTAAAGAAAAATGTTCTAAACAAATGGACCAAGTTCAAGAAGTTTTACAGCACCAGAAGGCTCAAATCACTGGCATCAAAGATTCATTAATGATATGGAGGGTAGACTTAAAGAAGATGAACACAACATTGATTTTTTTATTTAAACAAAATACTGTTCTGTTGAATAAACTGGATGATTTAGGAAATAGATCACACAGAAATAATATAAGAATCTTTGGTCTCCGGAGAAAATTGAAGGAAATGACATGGCAAGTTTCTTGACGTCCTGGTTTTAGATGTGCCTGAAGCAATGTCATTTGGTATTGAGAGAGAGTGCGCATAGATCTCTGGCTACTAAAACTTCTTCAGAGAACAAATCCCTTTCGAGCTCTATAATGGTACGTTTTCTCTCTTCACAAGATAAGGAGCTTATTCTTAAAACTATGTGGTTCATAGGTGTGAACTAGGCTAATGGCCCTGGGGCTTTACAAGCCTAGCCCATAGAAGTGCCCTGGCATTGTGCCACCTGATGTTAGTTCCCAGTGCCTCTGTCGAGTAAAGCCACTGGAGTGATCCCTGGGATGAACTTTCTATTTCCCATCCACTCATCAAGATTTTTCTTGAAGAGGGCTAGTGAGGTGCTCTGCTTGACATGTATGGGAAGTCTATTCCAGAGCATGAGCAGTCTCTGTGTTATGAACCTGTCCCTTCAGCATGTCCTGTTGATTGTGGTAATGATGTTGAGGTCTCTGGAGCGTGTTGTGCAGAGGGATTGGGATTTCTTTAGATGTAGCATTTCTAACAGAGCTGGGTCAGACATGGCTTTGTAAGTCAAGCAGAGATTGCCTCTTAGTTGACGATCCGAGACAGAGAAAAGCTGGAGTTTTTTTGAGTCTGTCCATGTAGGACATTTATTTAAAGCCTAGGATCCTCTTCTTGAGGTACTTTTGTGTCTCTCTCTGTTGCAGGTGTCTAGTGAGGTGCATGCCAAATGGGGCATTATACTCTATGACTGGTCTAATGAGGGAAGAGTAGAGAGAGAGATGATGATCTCTTTCTTCCTGAATGCAAAACACTTGGTAATGAGATGTGCCACATAAAAGGACTTTCTGGCCACATTGGCAATGTGGTGGTCGAAGGAGAGGTTGCTGTCAACCTGTGTCCCCAGATCTCTTATTACACCTTCAGTGTTCAGTGGGCTCTCATCGATGTGGTAATTAGTGGGAACTGAGTTTTTCCCAAAGGGGATGATGACGCATTTTTTTGGCATTAAGCTTAACGCCATGGTTTCGACACCAGTCACTGGTCTCAGTAAAGCCTTTCTGCAGGATGTCTGCATCACTTGGGGAGTTAATAATGGCTCCTATCTTGCAGTCATCTGCAAATATGGTCAGCCAGAGTCCCTCCATGTTGGCCTGGACTTCTGAGAAGTAGATGCCAAACAGGAGAGGACCCAGGACTGATCCCTGTGGGACTCCACTCGTGACTGGTCAGCAGTCTGACTTGAAGTCTGCTACTGTCACACTGTGGGTTCTATCTGTGAGCCAATTTGCAACCTGCCTAATGATATAGGGGTTGATGCCTAGTTTGTTGAGTTTATCAATAATTCCTGAGTGAGAAATGGTATCAAAGGTCTTGGCCAGGTCAAAGTAGGCTGTATCAACTGCCTTACCTTTATCCACCGCTCTGGTGACTGACTCAAATAACTCAACCAGGTTGAGCAGGCATGATCTACCTTTCACAAATCCAAATTATGTGGGATCTAGAGTTTGGAGATTCCCTATATCCCTGTTAATTAGGTCTATGATGATGTGCTCCATAGCCTTACATATCAGATTCATCAGGCTAATGGGGCAATAATTTCCAGGGTCTGTAGACGCTCCTCCTTTATGGAGAGGGATGACTTTAGCTGTTCACCATTTGGAAGGGACAAAGCCTGAGGTGAGGCTGTGAGTGAACAGAGCACATAGATGTGGTGCCAGTTCACTTTGTAATTAATGTAGAACACAGCCAGGAATATTGTTGGGTCCCATGGAAGGTGCACTCAGAGCCTTAGACAATACAGCTTTAACCTGTGTTACAGTAATGCTGGGTGCCTGGCATTCTTCTGGTATTGAGAGTGGTGCTTTGGTGAGGGGGGGGGGAGGGGTAAAGTTAGCACTGAATCTGTCAGCCAATATGTTAGCAATATATATTGGCTCAGTATATGAGGTACCATTGTGCAGTAACTCAGAGCAAATCTGAGTATTGCCATGATGATTCTTGATATAACTATAGAAGGCTTTGTGGTTGTTTTTAGTGTCTGTCACAATTCTGCCTTCATAGCTGGCTTTGGAGGTTTTGATGAGGCATCTCAACTTTTTGATGAGGCTAATAAGGGAATTTTTTCAAGTCTTGGGACTTCACCTTTTTCAGCAACAGTTTCTTCCTTCTCTTGTAGAGTTTATTATTAGCAGGGGACCACCAGACTGGCTTCCTTTCTTTGGAGAAGAGTATCTTGGTTCTGTTGGGTATGGCTAGTGCCATGCATTGTATGTGCTCATACAGTGCATTGGTGTATGATTTGGTAGTCATGCACCTGTTTGCCATTTGCATGGATGCCGTGAAGTTAGCCACCTCTGTTTTTAGGAGTCCAAAGTCAGCTTTGGAGAAGCTTTTCATGGTGGATACCTTTGCGGAGGGTGTGGGTGAGATGTGCATTTCCATGGTGATTAGTTTGTGGTTGGATC
Organism: Protopterus annectens; assembly: GCF_019279795.1. Classification (NCBI taxonomy): domain Eukaryota; kingdom Metazoa; phylum Chordata; order Ceratodontiformes; family Protopteridae; genus Protopterus; species Protopterus annectens. The sequence goes on along the minus strand of NC_056732.1, from coordinate 1,497,455,507 downwards.
TAACCATTGAGGAAATGACTATTGGTGTAGAGCAACGGTTGCCCACGTTAGTAATAACCAGGTCAAGCATGTTTGTTGTTTCCTCTAGTGGGGGTAAGAATGAGCTGGTCCAGGGCATTGGAACTGATGAATTCCAGGAAACATTGGACCAGT